>NC_083563.1:16365852-16671177 GCF_019925205.1 Metopolophium dirhodum | reverse complement strand
TTACTATGTAAAATTATAAGTATACATATATATTATAATGTTCCTAAAAAGTTTGAAAACCCTCAATTTGCAGTGAAAATTACAGATGATGTTTAACAATTAAATGTTTAAATTAATTTAGACAGAAAAGTGACTTCTATTATTATCAACGCAATGAGCTTATGTGATCAAATCACAAAGGGCTTATGAACTTTCTAGATACTCAGTATACACATGTGTGATACATATCAATACATAATGCAATCATATTTATAGAAATAACCAAACACCCAAAATTATAACTTAATATTAATATTGCATTAATGTTTTAAAGAATACTTTGTTTGTAATAGTTTTTATCAATTAATAAGGCACATAAAATTATTTTATCAAAATAAATAAAATAAAATTGTTCAAGTGATATTAATAGTTTTTATCGGCGAAGAAGATTGAAGAAGTGCATGAGTGCTCATAGAACAATATAGGACATCTAATAAATTAGTACTTAATAAAATACGCTTCAATAATATTTATAAATCCTATCTCCTTTCAAAGTAAGCTCTATGAGTAATCTCGTTACATTTCTTCATTTTGATCCGTATTTTATTAAATCATAAACAACTTGTAGCTACCATTATTTTCTAACTACAACTAATTAGTGGTTATTTAAATTATTAAATAAAATAAAATGGACGGTTAAATTGTGACGATATCAGGACAAAGAATTTTTTTAGAAATAATAAGTTGGTTCTTCTTATAATTCATAAGAAATGTTTAAGGATAAAGAGTGAAATATGTTAATGTTTTAAAGAAATTATATATCGCCACAATCATTAAGGAATAATATAATTGAGTCAGAAGCTCTCCGACTTGAGCAGATTAGACGCCAACTGTTGAACAGATGACTCCTGGTCGACATCATTGTAGAATTCGCCGCGACGTTGCGTGAAAGATTCATCTGCGCGTGCCTGTTCCGAAGGTGAACTCACCTGACTGCTACTATCTGGTATGGGCAGTGGCTTGGCAACAGCAATATGGACTACTCCTTTGGGAGCACCCTTCAAAGCTTGCACAGCTTGATCTAATGACGCATTCTCCAAACAAATATCATTTACTCGAAGTAAACGATCTCCGGGTATCAAGCGACCATCATTTTGAGCTACTCCACCAGGTACTAATGAACGAATCACAATCACTGTTTCACTTGGGTTCATGGGATCCTATAAAAGTTAAAAATTATAAATTACAAAGAATTATTCAACTAGATAAAAGAATACATACTTGATAATCTAAAATTGAAAATCCAAGGCCACGTTCTCCTTTCATAAGCTCGATAAGTTGGGGCTGTGAAGACCACATAGCTAATCCAGTAAGAGGTTCAAGAGATCGAGAACGTAATCTACTAGATTCTGAACACCCTGCTGTTCCAGTACTAGCCAATGATCCATCTGATTTTGCTTTCACCAAACGATCAGTAGCAGGCATTAAATTTTGAAGACTACCGCCTAATGCATTCTATAAATAAACATAGGTAAATAATTAATTTAAGATACATACAGAAAGGCTAATCTGTATTTTTTACTGTATTCTTACTTTAGCAGCAAAAGCAGCTCGATCTTCTGTAATGTCGGTAAGGTAATGGTGTGGCAATTGTTGTTCATCGGTGCGTCTAGCACAAATCATTCTGACATTAATAGGTAACTCTTTCAATATTGCTACCACTTCCATATGGTTTCTACCCAATAATCGGTGTCCATTTACTTCAAGCAACTCATCACCAGATTGAAGACTTGCATTTTTTCCCACTGGTCCTTCAGGTAAAACTGATCGTATGTAGTGATGTGGCCTCACTTCCATGCCATTTTCTACATCTACAGTACCTTCCAAACTTATACCTAGACCACCACCTTCACTAAATTTTTTCAACTGACCTACCTATTATAAATAAATACATACAACATAATTAACAAAAACATTTTGAAGCTATTTGACTATAAAACTTAATTTAATTGTATTTTCTTAATTTAACTTACAACAATTTCTACATCATTTCCAACAACATCGATCCATTTGTTTCTGATCTTTTTCAATGTTTCTGGTTTAAGCTCTCCATCAAGTGAAGAATTTCCCACAGAATCAGTTTCTTCAACCATTTCATCTTCTACTTCACCAAGCATATCAGCCTCTACTGTTGCTCCTGATTCACCTTCTACTTCAATTTCTGCAGTACTTTCTCCATCCTTCAATTATAAAATAGATTTTAAAGATTAGTACAATAATAGTTAGTTTTATTTACAACTAAAACTTACAGTTATTGGAAATCTAGGCAAAGACATTATAGATGGTGACGCAGTTGCACTATTTGTGTTTGGCTTCATTTCTGAAGCTGCTATGGCTACTTGTAGCTGTTCAAATTTAGGCCCCCGTAGGTAACGTTCTAAACGCAATGTTACCATTTGACCCGTAGATCTCAAAACTTCAACTGCCTCATGATTGGTAAATCCTTGCAATGAAGTTCCATCAACTTCAACGATACGGTCATTCACCTGAATTTTTTTGCATAGGTCAGCTGCACTACCTTCACTGATGCTTTTCACAAATATACCAGATAATTCTTCTACATTAAAAAAAAAAAATGTTAAAAAGAACAATTAGGTAACATACTAAAAAGTTAAAATTATTAAAAAAACAAACCAATACATACCTTTTTCACAAACATATCCTGCTATAGTTATTCCTAAACCATGAGTATCTTTTTTTAATTGCACACTAAATGAATCAGTTTCTGGGAGAGTTGTAATACTATCAGGTGGCACCATATCCATTGTAAGAACAGGCAATGAGGCAGGTATAATATTTTCACTGATTATCAAATTGTTTTCCTAAAACAAAATTAATTAATAATGATAACACTAAATAAGATAAAATTGTTTTTAAACATTTACATTTGTAATATTTTGGAAAAAATAATCAGGAGTATATGTTGCAACTTCTGGATACCCATGCTGAACTAAATGACGATCAAGCTCATCTGCATCTCCTAACATCTTTGTTGGTACAATTGGAGCTCTACAACTTAAATTCTATAAAAATATAAAAATATAATGTTATTAATTATTATATATTATTATTCAATAAATAAACCATAAAATTTAGGTAATTGGCATTATTATTATTTATTGCTATGACAGAATAGTATATATAATTTGTCAGCATCATTACCTAAAATGTTTAAGTAAAAGCAATTTTGTTGTTGTTATTGTAAATGTTATCCAAATTTATTCTTTAGTTATAAGAAAAAAGTATTTTAGTCACAATTTAAGAAATTATTAAATAAATGCTGAGCCTTTCAGGACTTACTAATTATTTTAATTACAAAACTAATAAGATGCACACTTTTTATATGCATTGCATGAACATAATATGAAATAACTACCTATAGAGAACAGTAAGTTTGTTAATGAAAAGTTCAAACTAATTTGATATTTTAATATATCAACTATATAATAATGTTGGAATATAATATGTTCTCTACACAAATTTCCAACTGACAAAAATTAAATGATTATTTATTTTAAAATTAAACTATTCAAAATACTTTACTTGAATTATATCAATTGCGCTAGATTCTATTGGACGAGCTACAACCAATCTAACTTGACTCCCAGATTGTCGAAGCACAGCTGCAACCTGTTCACTTCCCATTCCTCTTAAATTTACTTCGCCTATTTGTAGTATATGATCACCACTTTGTAATCGCCCATCCTAAGAATAATATTAGTTATAATATTTTAATTCAATTGAAAATTATAATTATTTTTATACTCTATCAGCCACTCCTCCTGGAAGTATTGTCTTAACAACAACACCGGTGCTACGACCACCTATAATACCAAATCCCAATCCAGATCCATCATTGAGCAGCTCAATTACTTCAACTTGAGCCCATTCTGTGTTCAACTGTAATGATAATATTATTTAATATTCAGTCAACTGATTTCTATACAGACTATAAACTATGAAACAATCATTTATTTTTACCATGTTACTAGAAGGTTGTGATGTTGGTAAAGGAGGTGGTGTAAGAGGGCGCGCTACGACCAACTGAACAAGCCCACGAGCCTGTTGCAGTATTCCAATAGCTTGCTGGTGAGACACATTTGTGTCCAATGGTTGCCCATCAATAGCAATAATCTGGTCACCTTCATGAAGCCCTCCTTCTCTACATTTTTAAAAAAATACAATTCAAATAGTTTAATAAAAATAACTAGGTTAAATGCATGTTATTTGAGAATATTTTAAATAGATGCTCAAATTAAAACTTTTATTTATCATAAAAATATAGTGTGATAAAAAAATAATTGTTTCTTAGTACCTATCACATTTGTATCATATATTGATTGGCAATTATTACCTATACTTAAAATAAATAATAATAATATTTAAATTATAAAAATTATACATTCTTTGGATAGTAAATTAATCACCTTATGGGTGGGTTAGATGTCCCCAGCAGAGGTGAAATGCATGAGCTTTAAAAGATAAATGTGATTAGTTCAACATATAGAAAAAATAAGACAAATATAATTTAATTAATTCTTAATTCTTGAAACCACTTGCAAGTATAAAGTATATTTATCATATAAATGCGAGTATAAATATTACCATTTTTTTTTTAAGAGCCTCTAATAGAAAAATTGTTATGCGCTTAAATAAAAATGCTCATTTTAACTATGTACTATATACAATTAAGTACAAAAAAATAGGGTTTTTTTTTTTAAATTTTGACCAAGTCTCATATTTTTTACATAATAAATAATATCTACTACTACTATAATTAAAATATTTACATTTTTGAACTGTAGGCAAATTATTTGAATGTAAATTAAATATTAATTAATGATATTAAATACATTATTTTAAATAATTAAAAAAACATTAAAATAATTAACAATTGACAAGTTATTTACAAACACCAACCATTGAGATTTTAGGGTAAATACGAGATTAAAATAAATATAATATAAATAACAAGTTTACGTGATATTTGCACAGGCAGGCACAGCGAAATAATATATACCTATTTTTTAATGATTTTTTTGATTTTTCAATCATTTCACTAAAACGTAATTGAATTAGTTGATTCAAAACGATTATAATAATAACTGTTGATTTTATTAAAGCACACAGCACTATTGATAATGATAAATGCGCGTTCGGGGGCAAGGTAGGTAACAGTAAACCTGTCTTATTATAATAATTGTTGCATATTGGCTATTCGTATAATATTATAACATTTGATTTTGCGGGCGGCTTGTAAGCTTGTTTGCCGAGACCTACCGCCTGCCGATGCGTCGAGAAGAGTCCGTCAACTGTGCACCATTTTTGTTTGGCGACGGCGGTAAACGTCGGACACGTAGTCGTCATTTTTCGAGCGATTTATGTCGAGTTGTAGGCGACGGGCGGGCGCGACCGCGAATTCCTAACGAGTAACCGCGTAGACACGGCGACAGTGTGTGCTCGGTTTGAACGCGGTATACATCCCGTGGTGTCGTACAACTGTTGTTTTCTGGTAGAAAATGACGTAAAGTTCGTCGGATTGGAGAGAAATTCGACAAGCGCGACGAGCGTATCGAACCCGAACGCGAAAGCGTAATGACTGGCAGCAGTTACCTCGACTTACCGCGCGGCCAATCCCTGCCCCGTCTGTCCACCCTCTAGGGACCGCGCGCAACCGACTACCGTGGGCCTGCGTCATGCGTGTGAAGTGTTTTTATGTATTGCAAGTACCGCGGCGGGTCGGGAGATCTATAAATACGCAGACGACGGCGGCGGCGCCCGGTGGTTCCTTTTCCGTGCGCTACTACACCAACGACCAACCCCGACCCCCGTGCATAATATATACATAAAAATTGAATAAATATATGCGATTATATAATAAATATGTATAACCTATGTAAGTACGCAAATTACAATAATTACGACTGTAATTTTTTTTCTATATTGTCAACCGAAGCTTATTTTATTCCACGGGTTCCGGGTTCAAATACCCATTACGTAGCGCCGGACGGAACCCGAATATTTTACGCAGTATTATAATATACAGTTAATATTTTACAATTTTAAACTGGTAAATAATATTTATTAATTTAATTAATTACTAACAATTATTGATTAAATATTAATTGTTATATTGTACAATATTATTATATTATCCGTCCACCTACCTATGCATTGTTTTTTTTTTTTATTATTTAAACGTCTTTTAAAAACGGAAAAAAATATTATTATTATATGAAATCAAAAACAAATAGGTTATAATATATTTGATCATAAATAAGACAATACGCGAAACTATGCAGATTGTCGAATGTTGAGTAAATTATAATATTTTAATCTTGGCTTATATGTCATATAACTCATAAACATACATTTGGCATTTTTCCTAAGCAATAATAACAAGAAAAACAAGCTATAATCTTATAACCAATGTCACCTTAGATATTTTTATTTATTTGTATTTAGAATGCAGAATAAATAGTATTCTATAAATTACTTCTAACTACTATTACTAGGTATATGTTCTAAATAGTAAATAATGCAATACAATATTAATAACTAGTATTATAGTATAAATAGTTATTAAAATAAACTCGTATGAAGTATATCTCAAATGAAATATTGCATAATAATGCAACATAACTATATTTTTTTAAACTATTATTTGAAAAAAAATTCTCAAGTCTTCATCATTTCTATGAACTGTTTACTTTTTACTTTTACCAAGCTTATTTTTTGATATAATCAAGTACTAGTATTAACTAGTATTACGTATTTATAAAATATAAAATATTTAGGGTTGACATGGATGCCAAAACTATTGTTAATGTAGCTATATATAGCAAGTTGATTTTGAAGAGATTTTATATCCATTATATTATTTTTCTAATAATTCCTCATTTCCCATGGGTCCTGGTTACCTGAATGTCAATCCCATTTTTATATTTTCTTATGTTTCCCAAGGGAATTTAAAATTCCTAATAATATGTATCAAATATTATTTTAATTAAATTAAATTTATTTTACTATTTTATAATTTTTTTTTAATGTATTCAAGTAAAATTTAAGATGACATTCCAGTATAAATATTACTGACTACTGGTGACTTACCAAGAAATATTTAATACACATTTTTAAAATCAAATCCTTAAAGTCTAGCATAAATGTAAATAAGAAAACTATAAGAAAAATAGAATACAGTCTGTTAAGTGCAAATTAAAATTCAACTTAATCCGTTACTTCTCCTATATATTATTTTTTTTTCATTTATACAGTTCAGTGTTCACTAGTTTTTTAGTTTTTTTTATTATTTAGTAGGACAATTTTTCTAAGTTATTTTGACTAATTAATGAGGACTAAAAAAATGTACTTATATTTAAATTTTAAATAGGTCTTCAGTTAATTTTGAGTTAAGAGTCATTAGTAGATTAGTATAAATTATTATTTAAAAATAGATATACCCAAATATGATACAATAATAGGTATTGTTTAGAAAATACAAGTTGTACTGTGCAAATTCATACAAGGAAAGTTAACAATATTAAATGTTCTTATAAATGTGTATATTTAATGTTTATTCTAGCTTATCAAAAAAGTCCCAACTCCAATTTCATGAAATGTCTAAGCATTTTTTTTAATAAGACAAATTAGGTTATGAGTTTATGACAATACTACTGTTTTGTAAAAATACTTGCAAAATTACGCATTTATACATTTTTTTTTAACTATAAACATAGAATGATAAAATGTGAAGAACACATTTCATATTATTTCTAAATAATAATTCATAATAATTATTACTGAATAACAGTCATTGTTGAATCATTTAGTAACCAGTCAATAACTCAAAAGTACATTTACATTCTCCTAAAAAAAAACTTTATCTTTAAGTAAAATATATTTTGAATATTTATATAAGTTCAGGTTTCAATCAGTATCTATATATATTCTCTACAGCCTATAGTTGTAAATAACATAGGTGTAACACAAATGTTGTTATTTGCTTATTATAAATACTATTTAATTAATAATAATATATAATTTACCGTGCAGCAATTCCATTTTGTTGAATTTCTTGGACAAATATTCCGAGTTCTCCCTTTTCTTCACTTCTTAAGCCAACTACACTAAAACCCAAACTGCAACCTTCTGGCTTGAAGAGCTAAAATAATATCCATTACTATAAATTATAATGTTTAAAAGTATAAATAATAATTAAACATTAGATATTCTAACAAATAGAAACAATTAAAAAGTGCTTAGCATAAAGAAGAATTTTTTTTTTTTTATAAGTATTGCTATATGATTAATTAAAATTATAAGAAGGGCTATTTATTTTCAATACATTTTCAATTTCGTAATAATTTTCAACACATACCTAATATTAATATCAAATAATGAATCATATTCAACTGTCTTCTAAGAAATGAAATACCAACAATTTTAATTATGAAATTAAAGTTGCAACTAAACTATTTATAAAAATTAAAATTTCCAAATGAAATATTTTAATTAAAAAAAAAAAAAAAAACAAGTTTTTAAAATATACTCAGTTAAATTAACTAACATTTAAAATATAAATACTTCATTGATTAGTGATTACAAATATAACAGTATGTACAATATTATTATTTAAGCTGATCACTCTCATGGGAGGCTGAAATTTAGCCAAAGTATTGTAATAAAATAGAAATTTACTGTCCTCCACTAACCTACCAAAACAAATTCAATTTGTAGATCTTAGGGGATGATCAATTTAACATACAACACTTATTACAAAAACTATTAACATTTTTACAAAAATTGTTTTTACATATTTAATGTCATTAATAAACAGTATTGAAAAATTGAATTTTAAAAAAGTAGTTCATTAGTTACACGTATTTAAAGTTTAGATGAGAGGAGTGGAGTGACAGAGGATTTTAGTCCATTACTCAATTCATCCATACTTTAAATACATGTGACTAATCAACTACTTATTAAAGTTGTATATATTTAAAACCTCCAGAAAATATTCAGTTTCTGAATATGAAATCATAAATGTAAGTGAAAAAATTTGAAAAAATAATAATAATAAAAATAGTAGATATATTTTTTTTTTAAATCCTAAATTACGTAACAAAAATTATTTTTTCAAAATTTTAAATAGTTAAACAAATAATGAGTATCTTACAATAAACTGATTACCTTATATTATATGAATTGATATATTAAATTATATGACTTTAAATATTTAAATATTTAAAATTAAAAAAGATCATGAACTATTTTCCACGCAAAAAAAAATATACAGGCTATTTAAATATTCTGTAACAGACTTTGGGAGGACATGTTTTATTAAATTTGGTAAAATCTTCATTATTTTTTATTATTGTACCAGAAATGTAAAATAATTAAATTGTGTTTATTAAAATACTGAATAGGAAAATCAAATAATGTATGAATTTAACTCAAAAGATGGATTTCTCACTTGACCTGTAACATATTATGTACTTACACACAATTATGTTTAAATTATAATTAAAGAGGACGCCTCACCCGCATATGTTGTCTCCGTCTAACAAGTGCGTAACATAGCAAATTGTACGCTCAGCAGAACACGTGTAGCTCTGTTAGTTTAAAAAATTAGAGTGTATTGACCTCTTATAACATTTAAAGGTAAAATTCTTATCTAGGCAACCTCAAGGGCTTTTTATTATATTTTATTATTAAGCGAGTTATGAGTATTTTAAAATTGTAATTTGTTTGTACATCTTAAAATACTCATAACTCGCTATAAAATTAAAATATAATAAAAAGCCCATGAGATTGCCTAGATAAGAATTTTACCTTTAAATGTTATAAGAGGTCAATTCACTCAAATTTTTAAACTAACGAAGCTACAAGTGTTCTGCTGAGCGTATAATTTGGTATGTTACGCACTTGTAAGACGGAGACAACATATGCGGGTGAGGCGTCCTCTAAGTGAACATTTGTTAATATTAAACATACTTGAACGTTATGTATTTTACGTCCTCTAGATGCTTCTTCTACTGCTTTTTGAAATTCAACTGCATAAGATGGTGTTGTTATTGGTGGTAAAGTAGTTGATATATCTTTTATTAAGGATTTACTTTCCTAAAACATAAAATGAAAACTATTAATACATTTTTAAGATAATATGAAAATACTTATTATATATATATATATATATATATATAAAAATGTATTTATTATTCTAAACCAAACAATATAATACTTATAAAAACAATTGTATACTCTATAGCTGCAGTTCTTAGTCTTTTTATATCCGAGTACCACCTACATAGTTTGAACATTTTCATGTGGGTACCACTTGATTAAATAACGTTTTTTTTTTGCTTATCAAAAATGTATAGGTACGTTATTTCACATGTATAGAATTTTAAATAATGATAATACAAGAATTGAATGCATAAAAAGAAAATGAAATATGTACAATTGTTATTTATACTATTATTATTAATATTAAACTAACCAAATAATATTTAATATGAATAATGATCAATTACCAGCTATGAGCCTTCCGTACACCATATGTTAAGAAACGCTGCTTTATAGAACAAGATGTATACTTTAAGGAACATACTGAATGGACACTGTTCTACCAAATATATGATGTAAAGTCAGAGAGCGCCGAGTCTGATTTTTAACTCAAATAGAGTAAGTTTATAGTTTTGTAAACATATCTATTCCCATTGTTTTTACTTACATTTTTTTCATGCAATGTCGACGGATTGTATTTCTACTGTATCATCATATCAAACCATTATTTAATCCAAGGTTTGATTTTAAAAATATTTCATCCTCATCCAGACTTATATATTACACAACTTAATTCATAGTAATTATTAAAAAAAATTGATTATTAGTAATCTTTTACAATTGTCTATTAGTTTATGAGCAAAACAAATATTGAATATACTTGTCTAATTTTATGAATATTATACCGGTAAATTCAAAATCTCTAACTATTACCAACAATTCTTTATAACCATCAATGGTGCAAAGAGCTTCCATAGGACATTCAAGTATAACATTATAATGGTCAGATTTATAAGCTGCTTACTTCAACACATAAAATTATTTTGGTTTTAAAAGAAACTCAAGCCCGAACTCTAACTCAAATGAATTCTATCAATACTAATTTAGTAACATCACTTAAAAAATATTCATTATCATTTTTTGGCTAAAAAACTCAACTTCTTTCTCTGCCAACAATTGTTTGACATTGTATTATAAAGAAGGTAAAACGTTCAAAATCGATTTTCATCATAACATTAAGATTGTTATATATAAATTAAAATAAATGTGTACTTATGAAATTATAAGTTAATTAAAATAATCAAAATTAACAAATTAATAAAAAAAAAAGGACACCTTTGATGAAGGAGAAGAACTTTCTGTAGATGAACTATTTGAAAGTTTAGGAACTCTTTGATCCAAATCTTCTGGTACACTATTATAAAGAGTAGACTCAGATGGCAAACTCAATACTAATTGACCAGTAACAGGTGATATATCAAAATCAACTGGTAATAATGACGGATGTTCTTGAAGTTGACAACTCAATTCAGATACAGAATCCTAAAATAATAAATTATAATGATAAATTAATTAATCAGACATAGAGATTAATATTTTACCTGAACAGATGCAATAGTTTTTATAATTGGGTTTTGAAAAACTGAGATCAGGAGTTGAAGATCATTATTGGTATTTGCTTTTAATTTATCATCACCTGATTCATTGACCAGAGATTTTATTTCAGTCAAAATAGATAATGCTGCAGACATATCTGTAATATTAAAAAGTAATATTCATTATTATACATTATAGAGATGTGTTGCTGAAAATATTTTAAAAAGGATTATATTATTTATTATTTAATATACATATTTTGTTTAATATTTCATAAATTACAATTTACAATCTATACTTGATTGCAAAATAGAAAATTATCTTAAACTGCATATGTATTACCTGTATAAAGAGACATTTTAATAAAATGATGAGGTTTTTTCTTGATAATATATGTAATTTAAGTGATGCAATCCTGTAAAACAAAATGTAATTTATTATTTTTGCCAAAATGAATAAATAACTAAAAAAAAATAATATCAAACATTCAATTTCAAATATTATATTATTTATAATAATGTGGCATGTATGGATTAAAAATGTAGACTAACATAAATATTTTTAAAACATTATCTAGAAGTTATCAGAAGTAGAAGTATAATTTTGTATAAAATATCTATGTGACTACCTGTTAACTATTAATACAACTATTATTATCACCTGCATGTATTGTCTGTCTTACGAATTTACAACATAACAAATTTGTGTTTAACACAAACAATGTTAATATATACCTAAGTGAATTGACATATCATTACACTTAAAAGTAAGAACATTATCTGTATTTATAGATTGGTTTATTACAGTATTTTAATTATGCATACTTATTTCATTCAGAAATTGAAATATCGTAAAGAAAAGCATCATACAAACACAGGTAGTTTTCTTAAAATTGGATAATAAGTATCTAAATATTAAGGCTAACAAGTAACAACACAGTTTTTAAATTTTAACTTCTCCATAAATTGAAATATGACAATTGTTTAATTACTCTTTTTAAATATAACGTTTTTATGAATTTGGGGGATAATATCAAATATATGGGAAAGTTGATCTCAAGTAGTCGTGACGACAAATTCAAATCTGTTTTTAGAAATTTTATTGCTTCATTAAATCAATCGGTACATTTGCAAAGAACAAGTTTAAAATCGTAAGTCACGCGTGTGTTAGACAAAGACAGAAAATCACTGTATCGAATCCCCTTAATAGATATAAATGTCAATAAGTATTGTTATACATTACACACTATAGTCTATATTGAAGGATATATTTCATACAGTTTGCTTGTCTATAGTTTTGGTATTTAACTGAATATTTTATAAAATGAATATACACAATTTTTTACTTACCTACTAGTTTATTGATTGCTTATTTAGTAACAGCAGATTTAAAATGTGCATAAGAACACTTGTTTTTGATTGATTTGAATTAACCAAATGTGTTATTAGATGCAAACCAATCAAATCAAAAACCAGTTATATTAACTTATAATCACATAGAATTCAATGAATTGTATTACAATCTCAAACAGAGCACACGTTTAATTTACTTAACGATGATACAATAGCAGAGGAAATTGGAAATTGGAATCAACAAAAGAATTCAAATGACGTGAGTGTCGTGATTAGTAAATAAATAGTAATAGTTAAAAAGGTAATTAAAAATTAATAAATATTATTGTTGTAGGACGCACTTGAGCACTTAAGCACGTCGACTTGTATAATGGTTGTGTGTGATACTATCACTATGTCACTATGATAATCTGCTTGAGGGTTTTGTTATGATAAAACGAAGATGCACCACCGACCGAGCGCAGTAGAATTTTCATAAATCTACAGTAGTACAGTGTGGCCAAATTATGTTATAAGTTTTTCGAACGATTTTAATCATTCAATGGTTTTTTGTCACAGTTTCTATACTATTTGTTTGATAGAGGTGTTTTTTGTACGAGATATTTTAAACACTTAGAAATTCGATAGGTGCACACCCACACGTCTTAACTTAGAACAATAGTCTTACTGTTTTAGGGCTTAACCCATAGGTATTAATACTATATTATATACAACTATACAAGACAGATAAACTCATGCCTTATGGTTTAAAATATGTGTGTGTACAGCACGAATTAAGATATACTGAAGTACAATGCCGTATCTGAGGGGGGTCCAGAGGACTGGACCCCCCCCCCCCGAAAAAAATTTCTGGATACGGCCTTGCTATTAAGTTTATCTTAATTCGTATTTCGTGGTGTACAGTACTATATAGTGTACCACGTCGTGGTCGTGTTTGCAAGAAAAATATAACAGGTGCTCACTTAAAAAGAATTAGTACCCCCATAGAACTCTTTTTAATAAATACGATCTTATACAACCTTAATATAATTAACAAACGATATTTGTTACTTATAAGTTATAACTCAGTGGCGTAGACAAGGTGTGGGGGACGTGAGGGTCAGATCCCCCATTGGCTCTTTATTACCTTAGTAAAAAGTTTTGAGAGGATGGGGGATTTTCCAATTTTCCCCTCCTATGTCGTTTTTTTTTATCCCCCCCTTTTCAGAAATCATGTCTACGCCACTGTTATATCTTATAATTAATTAGTTGTAATCTTATAAGCTGGAGATCAAAAATATTTTTTCATTGCTTATAGATTTCAAACAAATTTTTTTATTTTACATTTTATTGTAATATTGCATGTATTTACTATTTACAGTTTTATGTATTTCTTGTCATTATTATGCATACAAATATTGAAATATATATATTATATTAACTAATCGTAAGTTGTCGACGGACTCATGTTTGAATATATCAAACATAATATAATAGTACCTACCTAATTCTAATTGCGAAATGTTATATTATTCATCTAGGTACAAGGTACCTATAACGTTTAGTGTTCACAGCTAAGAAAAAAAACAATTTTTTCTTTTAAATATTTTTGTATTTATAATATATAGTTTTAAATTTAATTTTAGCTTTTATAAATATAGGTGTATTACTTTAATATAAATATATAATAGGTACCTACCTAATAATTTTATCTATTATAAAAACAATCAAATCACTTACGGTGATCTATAAATCCATCATAAATCTATCGTATCTAGATTCTAGAACGCCACTCATTATATTTTATTTTAGATTCAAACGCATAATATTATACACAGCCACACAGGTACGTTAATTTGCATAATACAGAAATATTAAATACCTTGTACCCAGGGCCATTAACACAGGTTGGGGGGGGGGGGGGGGGTTGAACAATGAACCCTTCTCCTCTTAAAACTACCTACATAATAATATATACCTATTAAAACTACTGTATATATAAACATATTTTAAAGTATTTATTTTGTTCTATGATGAATATTAATATATTATACATTTTTAATAGATATGTATAAATTAAAATCAAATACATTTTTCTGAAACTATATATCTTTAAATAATTACAAAACGGTGAGATCCCAAATTTGTTCTTGAATCTCATGTAATAGAATACTGTATATAACTACATGCGAGCATTGAGCACCACATATTCCTATGTATCGGTGTTCTGCCGTTCTGGAGTTTCGTCACTCTCCCCCTAACCTTGTGAGTTGTATAATTATTTCTTAAACATTTAAATCCATTTACAAAATGAGAAAATTAATTTGTTTTGTTGATTGAAAGAATTTAGATAAAAAAAAATATCGGTTGTTTTGTAAATGAATATTTTTATTAAATGTATAAAATAAATATATATATTATTTACCTATTATTAACCTATATGAGTATTGAGTATATAATGACTAAATTATTATATTATTTTATATCTACATATATACAAATCCTGAACCTATAGTCGCAAAGTCTGTTTCCGTCCGAGTTTTTATATTTTTTTTAATAATTGGGTTGATATCCAATATTTTTGATTTTCCACTTTCCTCCAATATTATTGAGAACAAAACAGTACAATTTCTTATTAAAAAAAAAATACATCACTAAATATTACTCATAAACTAATCATTGATATAACTAAATTCATCTTAATGTATATATTGTATATTATTAATTATTATTTATTATATATAAAATATAAATACAAAAAACCAGTTTACAGATTTTCATTATACAATATTAGATAATATAATTTTAGGTACCTAATTGAACATAACATAAGATTGCATAATTTGTATACCTACTTTTAAACAAATTGAAAAATAATTTAAAAAAATATTACGATACGTATTGAATTAGATAGTATTTAGACTTAGATAAATTATAATCTATATAAAGGTATACCTTATACATATATTATAGGTACAAAATATGCTTCTATCTTCTATGGTATTATAGAACTAATATATAAAAAATATATGTAAATTTCATTATACCAACTATCCAACTCACTACATACTACAAATTATGTAATATTTCTAGTTATAAATATAAAATTTGTTTAATAAAATATGTATCCTAGGTGTAAACCATTTTGATGTAAAATGTCACGGGTAGAAGTGGCCCGATGATTCAGAGCTGTTATGTATACTAAGTTTGCATTGTACTGCAATTCTATATACAGCTTTGCCTCATCTTGCCTCTCCCGACCCGCGAAAATTGTCTTTTAAACACTTTTTCCGGTACCTCTGCAAAAGGTTAGTTTTTACTTTTTTTAATATTATGAAAATGAACATTAATAATTAATAAAAACATTACAAAACTGAATATAGGTATATCGTATATATTATAATGTTTACTGCGAACACAATAATTTGTTAACACCACATACACACACCATTCACCAAACACAACTGAACGCTGTCACAGAAATCTAAACATTAGTATAGCCAGTATAGGTAATTTTATACACTGTTGTAGAGGAGCGTTTATATAAAGCGTTAATTTTAAAATTCAACTCTGTCGCCCAACATTCTATAATGGCACCCGTTTCCGTTACCAATCGTTTCGTATGCGTACTGTGTCGTTTATGGTCTTAAAAAAACATTTTCTTTCTTCGTCGACCAACCATCGTAATATTTTAGGTTTTATTTTATTATTATTATGACTATAACTATAGAATATTTATCATACAACTATAAAATAAAATATTTAGTATTAATATTGTGTATATTTTTTTAAAATTATTTTATTAAAACGATATTATTATTATAATTTACTTTAAATATAATATACCTAGTTATGCACTATTCAGTCATGTAGCCGCCAGTAAGCATCTATAGAATATAATAAATAGAAACATGAAATTGTATAAAATAAGTTTAGTTACCTTATTGTATCAAATGTCTTAATATTCAGTCACAGTATAATGTATAATGCAGTGTAGGTACACTACCTATTAATTATTATATCATCTCTATATGACAATAATACATATTATGTACTTACAGCATAAGTATGACGTATGCTGTGTGTATTCATATATAGGTACATATATTAAATAGATAATAAATAATAATATCTATAACCTGTATAAACTATAAAGTGCATGTTAATATTTTATACATTTCTAATATCAATACATATTATGTACCTATTCAATATTACCACCGTCAAATTCTGAATCTGAAATTCTATTGAAGTAGGTAGGTAGGTAGTAGAAACTAGAAAGTATTAGTTCAAAGAGAATAAGAAAAATGTTATATATAACTATAACAAGATCCTTGTAATTTGTATACGAATATTTAACAAAAGTTAAAAGTTATTACTTACTTATTGATAATAAATTATAGTATACGTAGTTAAGGGTACTAACTAATAATTAGTATTCATAATAACTAATAAGTAATAATAATTTTAAATTTAAGATTTAGATAAAACTAATTACGGTGTTAATTGTACCACCATTTAGGAATTTTCCAAAATTCACATTTACGATAGAAATTTAATTTTTTTGTATATAAATAGTTGCCATTATAGTTGGGCAGTAGGTAGTTTTTTTCTGGGCTAATCAAAACTTTTGACATTATTTGCCTATTGGGGGCCCTTTTTTCCAAATCGCGGACTGAGCCTTTTCGAGCCACTCCGACACTGATTCATGTATATTATAATATATACAATATATAATATCATATATCATTATATTTTATATTTGTTCATTTTTTCAGGGCCGAAGTCAGGTTATACAGCTAATAATGAATGTTGGTTTATCCGAAGTTAATGTAGGTACTCAAAAACTAGGTACTGGACTGTTTCAATAAGTTATATTAGAAGATTACTTGATACTTCGAGAGTGTAACAATGTTTATACCTTATTTTTTAAACATCTATTGGTAGATAAAGGTTCACAGTTTCACACATGAATTATCTTTTCAGCTCACTAATAAAGATTATTTTATTTGTTTATTTAAATGTTAGTGTTAAGTAACAAGTAGGAGGAGGTTTTTTTTGATTAATTGCGCTATAGCAGGTTCTCTCTTCTTAAAAACAATGTGCTCGAACTAGGCCACAAGTCACAACTCACAAGGGCCTCGCTTGCGGTCCATGCAGAGACCTCTCTGTTGGATTCAGCGATCATGTAAAATTAAAATATTGCAAAATTCTATAATAGAAATATAATTTTGGTTTTCGTAATTTCGTTTCTATGTAATAATTAATAACGATAATTTATTATTTTGTAGTTTCAAACTTTTCAATAGTTTCATAGTTAGTTATTAAACGAGACAAAATATGGAAATGGCCAACTAGCCCATCTTCATTAAATTAAACAGGTATTGTATAAGTTTTTACCAGTCATTTAAATTTAAATTTTTATATTTACATTTTTTTTAGATTCTGAGGGGAGAGAGGGATCTAATGGTTTTAAAATGGTGTTTATTTTTTTTTTATCCTGTATACAACATTTTTACCGGAAGGAGTTCTTCGATTTTGACATAATATAGTATCTTATCTTTTAGCAAATTGGATCAAGATGGTACTTTACAAAGGTCAATTTTCGATTTTCTCAATATGTATTTAATGAAACCGAAAAAACCACCGACAAATTACAAAAAAACCGCTAAAAGTTGGATTTTAATTTCTAACACTTTGTTTATCACCATAGAAACAAAAAAAAAAATAATAATGATTTTAGTTATTTTGTTGTTATTTATAATATTAATTCAACTTACAGGCTATAATAAAATATAATAACAATATAAAATATCCAGACTGACAAACCGTCTCCGCTCAGAATCGTTTTTCGTATACAATGATATGATATCATTGAATTCAAATTTAATACAATCCATTATGCAGTGACCAACTTGTAACCTACTGTACAGCGGAGTGACATCCACTTACTCGCTTTTTTATATTTAATTTGATATTTTGATAGTTCGTGTTCATTTACATTTACATTTAATAGAATAGTCAGGATAAGATGAGTATGAATCTTCGAATAGTATACTAGCTTGTATGTTTTATATAATAATATTATATTGTTCAGATTTATGCCGTTTTATTTTCGCTCTATTCATAAATGCTGCTAAATGTCATGATTATTGTTAATTAGGTGAGACTTTCAGTTTTATAATTTAAACTTACTTATTTAATTAATTTGACTTATTGGATAACAACGACAAAAACCATTATTTTTAACCTACCTACCGATAGTAATAATTTGCTATTGATAGTCCTAAGTCTGTATAAAATAGGGATGAAATTAATGTTTTTACGTTGGGAAGCAATTCGTATAGTGGTTTGTAATGCACACGAATCGCGTCCCGAAATTACGTCGTTACCTAATATAATAATACACTAATACCTAAATCCAATCAGTGGCGGATGTATGGTTTAATTTTTTTTTTTTGGGGGGGGGGCTCCTAAAAAAAATACTTCTATATAAGCCATAAATACATTACACACTTTAAAATATTTCTGTAAGTAAAAAGAGGAGTTTGTTGTCTGTTTAAGAAGCCTGGGGGAGGGGCGAGGCCCCTGGGCCCCGCTTGGATCCACCACTGAATCCAATATTGTTCAGCTGATATTTTTAAAACGGAAATATTCGAATTAATTAATAGACTTTAAATTGTGGTAACATATTATAATACAACTATAAACGATTATAAAAGAAAAGGATATAGGATGTATCTGAGCACGTTCGATATAGGTTCAAAAATTAATAGTATTATTACTAAAAACATCACGTACCATAAAATAACATAATATTATATACGGGTGGCAGAAGCCAAAAAACCGGATGATGATGGTCTGAAGCGGTACGCGGGCACGGGCCACTGTCAAAATATTTTATCCGCACACCATTCGAACAATGGTTATAAGTTTATATCGTACGCATCATAAATGATCAACTACCGAAGAAAGGTATAAATATCGTTTATATAATGTGCATTATGTACTTACCTAGTAACTACAGACACATATAAATACGTATAAATATTTGCCAACTTCCGTTTGACGCGATTTATTTATAACATGTATACTGCAGTATAGATATAACTGCCCAATACTTTGGTCGAACAAATATTTAGCCTAGGTAGGTATATATTATAACTATATAAGTTATAAAAACCATGAAAGAGTGCGTTAACCTCGCGATTATTATTCATCAATCATTAGGTTTTAGGAATTTACACACTTTATAGATAGGTACACTGAGTCGCAGTGTCATTTATTATATTTTCCTCTATATTAATATACTTTATACCTATTGGTTTTTTTTAAATATATCTATATTATACCTATATGGATCATGGACTATATAATAGAATCATTATAATATACTATATTACTATATAAAAGACCTATCGGCTATGGCCTACATATAGCTATAATGTAATATTATGTATAAGGTATACCTACAGAAGTATTGATTCTTTATTATAAGTATAGACGTATCACGTATTATAGGTACCTACCTAAACCTAATATTATGATATATTTGCCTATTTATGTATTTAATAATAGATTGACCTACTTTTTCATCAGATCGACACTGACCAGCGGTTTACTTATTTACGATTTTGTTTTGGAGGGGATATGACATGTAGTTATCCGAAGCTTACTAACTTGAGGTGGTTCTACGCCCCCCACCCACCCCTATTTTATGTTATGAAAAGTAATGTTGTAGATTTTAATTTTTTGTAATAAACCAAAAACAAATAATTTTAGTTAAGTACTTAAAATTTTGAAAATATTTTGACTCTTTTTGATCTATAATTTATGGACATTTGAAATCTTCAGTTTTGTTAAGTTTTTTAACCATAAATAAAGATAATGGTGATTGTGTGACACAACACGTAGTGGTATGTGCTACTATATCGTCACTCAACATTTTCCACTTCGAAGACAATTTATGAATCATAAATAAGTATTAGTAACCATTAATTGTATATACACCAAGTGGGAATTAAGTAAGTTTTACATTTTATACAATCGGTTAGAAAAATAAAATATTTGTACCCAGCCCGAAAACATATTATGTATTTATGAGTTATGTTACAACAAATGTTCACCGGGTTAAAAATCTAAGATAATGGAAGGTTCTTTACAAATAAATTGTTATAATAGCAGTTAAACAATAATTTAATAATTTAAAAAAAAATAATAAAAAATGACAACAAAATATCAAAAAGGTGGGTAAGTGGATGTCGCTCTGCAGTACAGTAGGTTACAAGTAGGTGGTGGGTCACTGTAATGGATGGTGTTAAATTTGAATTCAATGATATAATATCATTGTATATGAAAAACGATTCTGAGCGAAAACGGTCAGTCAGCCTATGATATTACCAAGTAAATTTGACGATATTATTGTAAATAAAGTAATTTATATATAACCTATTTACGGGGAGCCTTGTTTTAAATTTTCAATCCTTAGCTATAAAAGTTGAACATTTTATACATTTTTAACTACAAAATAATTATTAAACTTTAAATTTGATAAATTTTGTCAAAATTTGAACTTTAAATGCTTATAAAAAATAAATTGTGACTATGTATTTTTAATATTTTTCAAATATCATTATAATAATATAGTAGGAGCCTTGTATTAAATTTTCAAGCTTTTTTACTCAACAAATAAAGTTTTATTGACACCCATAGAAAAAAATAATAATAAAATTGGAAATTGAAAATGTTCCTAAACAGTTCAAAACAAATCAAAATATTTTTAAAATTTTATTGTGTATAGAAAATGCAAATATGAACAACCAGTGGATTACAAATAAAATTTTATTGATTTTTATAGAAAAAAAAACCTTAAAATTTGAAATTTGAAATTGTCCGTAAACAGCACAAAACAAGTCAAAATATTTTGAAAATTTTATCTAATATAGCCATATAGGAAATAATATGACCTATTATGAAACTTGATAGTAAGAACATTATCTGTGTTTTATTGGAAGTTTTTTTACGATAATTCAGTTTTTAAGTGAGTTATGAACATTTCAAATTTACATTTATTATGCACGCATAACTCACTTAAAAACTGAATTATCGTAATAAAGATTTTTATGCTTGTACATGCCATGGCTTAATTATACATGGATTTAAGCTATGGCACTTACTTTAATGATATAAACATAAATATTATCCTGCTTGCTTTCTTTATCATACATGCTTGAACCACGAATTATACAGGATCACAAATATATAGATAATAATCTAGAGTACTAGAGTCACTATACAAATCGTATAAACGTTTGAAGCCGTAGGAACAAAGTTTTCTCTTTTAATAGCTTTAACCAACATTTGCTTTTTCACCTCATCAGAAGGAAATCTATTTTATAAAAATTATTTTCTTAAATTATATTTTCATTAATTTAATAAATGTTTAAAATGCATTGTGTTAATTGTTATTATTTAATTTTTTAATTACCTACCCAAAGAAATGCAGTTTTTCTGGGCTGTTGGCTTTTCTATTACCACGACTAGAGCATTTTTCGACACAACACGTCATAGGCATTTTTAAAAAAAATTGAACAATTTATTCTTTATAAATATATATAATATAATATTAGATGCTATTAACAATATATTTAAATTACACTTAAAACTTTTATGTGTAGAAAGTAAATATTTTGTTCGCTTAGTATAACATTTACAGGAGTTAACATATTATGTACAGTGATTAAACTCCACAACTTACTATTCTCTATGAAAAAAGTGTAAACAAATAACGAGTAATAATAGGTTTATTGTATAAATAATAAATATTATAAACAGGTAATACTATATAATATAATATGTTAAAGAACAACAGACTTGTTTTAACAAATAATTCCTTTATTGTTTAAAATTTTAAACTATACATTGAAATAATTATTTAATACATGGATATTTTAGTCAAAAATGTATTTTTGAAAATGTACAATCATAATTTGTTATGACAAAAATGAATATCAATGACAAATAAGTAGGAACTTTTAATAATTAGTAGGTACCTACACAATATAAAATGTTAACTATCCTAATATTTGCTAATGACCTACTGGATAGGTACTATATATTTTCTATACAAAACGAAGATATTATAGTACGTTAATCGTTTTCACGTGCCATAATAGCAATTTCTTAGTATAATTTTAGTTTAAAGATAAATCGCATAATGATCCATTGTCGTCTAGCTATGGTCCGGCACGTGCCATGTGTAATTTGAAACTAATTTTGAAGTCAAAAACATTACATTTGAAAATGTCATTGTGTCTATAAAATATAATAATATAAGTACTCTAAAAATTTCATATACCCGCGAATAATATTTTTGAATTACAACAAAATAACTAAAATCGTTATTCTTGGTTTTAATATGTAATTTCGTCCAAATTTGAACTCAACATTTCAGTAAAAATTAACTGTGTATTTATAATATATTTTCTTAGATTTTTTGGTTAGTACAGTTTGGTAGTACGGTATTAATTATTTTTATTTATGAGAATCCTTGTATTAAATGTTCAATCCTTAGCTATAAAAATTAACATTTTATAATTTTTCAGCTACAATGAATTTGAAAATTTTCGATATTTTGATAAATGTGGTCAAAATTTGAACTTAAAATACTTATAAAAAAAATCATCCCCATGTATCGTTAATACTTGTCAACTGCTATTATAACAACTTAAATAACCTTGTATTAAATATTAAAGTTTTTTGACCCAACGAATACAATTTTGTTGAAATGTATAGAATAAAAAACTAAAAAATTGAAAATTTCCAATGTTTTTAAATACTCAAAACCATTCATGGGTCGGTGCCCCCCCCCCCACACAAAGTCTGTAAAGCCCTCTCCTTTTTTATTTTTGTAGGATCGGAGCCCTTCACTCACATTGATGTTAATAACGTATTTACTATTTATGTTAGCCCCCTTTAAATTGTAATGGATTTCCGCTTAAGCTCAAAACGAGTAAAAATATTTAGAACATTTTATAATGTATAAAAAATGATAAAATAAACATTTGATGCAAATTTTGATACTTGAAAGATCAAAATATTCAAGAACATCGTTGTGTGAGAGTTTGTTAAATTACGGGTGAATATCCAACGTCCAACTTCAAATGCTCGTAAAAATTAATTTGACTTTCCGATAAACTTTTTTTTTTGTCAAATTTAGTAAAACTTAAGGGGGGTCTTGAATAACATTTTTAAAACTCAGATATAAATAGAAACATTTTTATGAATTTCTAACTCAGAATATTAAACTTATATTTTTTGAATTTTTCCATAGCAACTTTTAAATGGAAGAATTTAATTTAATATTTGTTAACTATTAATTTGTGATGCGTACCTACACGTCAAACATACAGTCCACTTGCACTTAAACGCGTGGACTCTCGTTGACAAAAATAAATATTGATTTAATTTGGATATAAATATTAAAATATATAATATAATATGTGTGATGTAGGTACTGATGTGTCTACAACTACCATAAGCGCAACTAGGAGGGGGGCTCAGCCCCCTAAAACTTGTAATAGCCCCCGCAAAATAAATTGTACATTTGTTTCCTAAAATATTAATAAATCTTTAAAAATTAAACTGTATTTCTTACTTTTTTTTTGGGGGAAAAAATGTAAAATTATCTAATTTTTATTTAAACTTTACAATTATTTTATATTGCCTATGATAAATATGGCAAATATCATAAGCTCTATGCCTGTATCTCCCGACGAACAATCCCGGAAAAAAATCCCCGACCCTATGAAAAAGAACTCCCAGACTACAATTTGTTACTGACAACTAGGTACATGAAATTGATTGATCAATTATTTTTTAAAAGTTAATTAGTGTAATAATTACTAGTAATATAGTAACCATACCTACTTTTCATTAAAAAAATTTAAATATAATAAATAATTTTCAAACATTAACGACAATATTATTTTGTTTTGTATCACAATTTTAAACAACTTATTATGTTAATAGTCTTTTTAAAAGATTAGGTACCTACTACCTACATTCATTGATTATTTATTTGATAATTATTTGGATTATTTGACATTTGGATCATTCAAAATATTTTTATTTTTTATTTTATAATCTTTTAAATATTGTATCTATAAAGAAACCTTGTAAAATCGACTTCTAATAATAATAATTTTTATTAATATTGACATTTTGTCGATCGTCAAAATATTATTAGGAAATGTAATATTTTATTTTGAGGATATATTACAATATATAATGAGTATAAAAAAAATTATTATTGTAAATGCCTGAAAATTTTAATATAAATATTAAGAAATACCTAAGTTAAATTGTATTTAATAGAGGTTAGGTACCTATATTACCTATCTAACTACATACATAATATATATTTAAACTTTGAACGTAGATTTGTTTTTTAATTAAATTTTTCTTTAATCTCTATACTTACTTGATTTTTCCTATGATATTTAATATGTATAGTTTAAACCTATACTATAACTTATAAGTATATATTTGTAATTAAATATTATTAATGTATTATTTACACTAATTAAAGCGTTTGAAAAATACTTGCTTAATCAGTTTCGTGTTTGTGAGTAATATAAACTAATATTGTAGTCCGGCGATTTTTATTTTGATTACCACAGATATACTTATTACTTATAGTATACTATCATTGTAAAAAATTAAATTTGAGTAAATAAATATTTTTTTATATGATTTTTTATATTTTTATTTGAATATATACCTTAGGGGGGGGGGGGGTACTTTTCATGTAATATCAGGAGGGCTACAGCCCCCCCCCCCAACATTTTAGCCCTAGTTGCGCCACTGACAACTACTGGTTCTTTTCTTCTAATAAGTAACAACCGAGTACCGATAATGTAAAATTCTAAACAAAATAATTAATTGCCTATATCAAACCCCTTTACACGCGGGTATGAATGTGGCTTTTTTGCCTCTGTCTGATTTTAAATGTAGCATGACGGGGTGGTTAATATCTAAAAATGATTATTCCTAGGATTGTTTGTTACTGTTTTAGACTTCCCTAATTCTTTCATTCTGATCGCCTTCCTTGTGGGAGGCAAAGCTAAATTATTGGGAATTTTAAATTTTGACTTCCCGAATGCAGCAACTAGATTCACTTTCCCATCGAACAATATAATGTTGAAGAAAATCGAAGTATTATTTCAACTACTTATCGTGTAGAAAGACAAAAAAAAAAATTTAAAAATTACAAAAACATTATTGTAAAATAAATACTTACATTCATCGCTCCGCTCAGAATCTAAAACAAAACCAAACTTAAACTAAGAATTAAATAAGGTACATGGATGTTGATATGAACTATCTTAATTTTGGAAAGTTTACTTCATCTAGGTACTTATAAATATTGTGGCTATTGCGCAGTGGTGCATCCAGAATTTTTTTTTAGGGGGGCACACACTGTCTAAAATGTAGGAAGTCGATTTAAAATAATGGTTTTTATTCAAAAATCCCATGAAATAATTGTATTTATTTTGGGCACATGAGTTTCTGATTTTAAATCAAAAAAGTGATTCCTAAAGAGCATAATCTAGAAGCTTATAAATTCAACCAATTTTTGGAAATTACAATCTAACTTCAGGAAGTATGTTTAATTTACTACCGCTTTTAGTAGTTTTCATAGTAAACAATAATAATATATTTCATTTTTCGCGAAGTATTGTCATGTCCGTGCGTGCGCGTCTGAGAATTACATCTGGCGGCGGTTTCCCGACACGGCATTACAGCGATTCTCGGAAACACCCACTAATGCTATAGACATAGCCCAAATGTTAATGTCATGTGAATTGCCTAATTATTACTCCTGAAAACATGATACGCTGGAGCCCCCTTAATGCGAATAGTTTATTTATACTTTTAGTCAGTTATTAAGTTAATACATAATAATAAATACCAAGTAATTACGGTGTAAATAACGGTGATAGTTATTAGTGGTATAAGCACAGAATATTCATTGGTATATCTGGTATAAGACATATTTTAGTATGCGTTCATATTGTATACAAATAAAGATAATAAATCTTTAAAAAAAAAAAATAGCTAAGACGGCCAATGTGGGGGCATGGCTCCTCGCCAGTGGAGTGGTGAACTAAAAATTTTCCAAAGGCAAGTTACAATTATCCCAAGTATTTATGCATAATAATGTATTAATATAATATAACAAATTATATTTCAGATCGTTATTGACTACTTATTGAGAATATCATATTAAATTTACTAAGGGACTCATTGGCTACCACCCACCCCACTATTTAAGAAAAATTTCAGAGGCCATGGCCTCTGAAATTATCGTTTGCCACGCCACTGCTCCTCCCACCTCCACTAGATATGCCACTGCTATTAGGTATATTTTGCATCATAAAACTGGTGATTTACAAATTCACTTGTAAATGTGGCGTTCCCAGCGTTCCGTTTTAAATAAATAGAAGGGGTACGCTAAAAAAAATTCAAAAAAGAAGGAGGATAAGTTATAAATTCATTTATGTGATATTGATAGTTAAATAGTTAAGTAATGCTGTCCAAGATCTTTAAGCAATATTGTAGTGGAATTAATTCATGGGATACACAATAATATAATAATTATTATTATTTACATTTTTTATTGATCCTTTTAACTTTGACAATAATAAGATTTAACTTATTTTATGATAAATGAGTTTAAGTATAATATACAATATAAAAAACACAGGTTTTCATATAAAATTAAAATGTGGAAAAAGTGGTAGATAACTTTGGAAATAGTGGTTTTTGGGAATAAGAAAACATATAAAATATTGAGTCGTGGAAAACGTTCTTTTGGAAATTGAGTACAATGGTAAAACTGGGAATAACGTTATTGGATAAAATGGTTATTGGTAATAAATTAAATGTAAACTTTTTCCAGTTTCTGTGTAAAATATGTATAATGGATAATTTAGTAAGTGGTAAAACTGGTAGCATTACCATTAGACCACTTTTTCCAATGTATATTTTTTCTAAATACCACTATAACCAATGTTTATTTTTTCTAATTGGTAAAAACTGAACGAATGGATCATAGCAGGAAAAATGTCTCACTGTCCATGACGTCAAAACTGTAGGGAAAACTGTACCCGTCCCGCATATTATCACGATTTAAGATATTTAAGACTTATTATTTTTTTATTATTTTAAAAGTTGTAACTTTCTATTGTTTTAAATAGATAAACCAAAATTATATATCAGCTACCTTTACTAAATAATTTCTTATTTAAACAGAAAAAAAAACTTACTGCATTTGGTTTTAAGAGACGGTCGAGAACAGTAGTGAGGAGAGAGAGTAATGGATTTATAAGCGATTTGAATTCGTTGAGGAAGTTGAGGAGTGTATTGTCATTTATAAGGCTGTTTGATGTTTGGGAAGAATTATTTGGGGAGGCGGCCTGTGCATATGATTTGGGAGAGTTTGATGGTGTATTAGTATTGGAAGTATGCTGATGAGTGGCTTCAATATTAGAGTTATTAACATAATTAACATTATTTGTATAGTTACTATTTTTTTTTGAGGTGGGTTTACGAAGCTGTTGGAGACTTTTGTATGTTTGACAACCTTTGTAATTCGCGGGATGGTCTCCCTTGCAAAGGGCACACTTGGCCGGCAAATCCCTGGTTTTGGTGCAATGAAAACAATTATTAATATTATTAAATATTGTCATTTTTAAATTTCCTATTAAAAAAAAAATATATAAAAACTGTGAGAGTTAATTCACTAAATTATCATACATAATGCTTTCAAAGTGTTACAATTAACAAATAATAATTATTAATTATTAATTAATATATGGATTTTAAATACAATTCATAATATGTTGATATTGAGGTTAATACTAGTATTCATATTACCTATGTGTTACCAAAATGCATATATTTTGAATACCTTTTTATAAGCATTTATTACTCAGTTGTACCTATCACCATTGATTTTATAATATATTCATAGTATTTATAGTATTACTATTACCTATATATTATTATATATTATTAACAGAGATCCTGGGGATAGAAACATATCTATATGCTAAATGGTTGATAGATTTATATGGTCATCCTAGATCAGTGCTCTTTTTCTTTAGACTTTAAGCGTTTATGGAAAAAGTTTAAATGCTTAAATTTTAATACTATTATTAATATTTTTCAAAAGTATATTAAAACATTAATTTACTATACATTATAATAATTTATCTGTGTGAAAAAGTACATGTAATTTTAGTATATACCTAATCTAGAAAAAACCATTAATAATTTTGATTAAGTGAGCCTTGACAGTTTTACATTAAATTTAGGGAGCCTCTTGACAAAAAAAAATTGAGAATAACTGTACTAGATTATACTGTAAAATATCTAAATATATATAACTAGCGGTCCCAGTAAACAATCATGTTTGTAATGTTGCATTTCAATTTAAAAACTTCATATACATTTTTCACTGTTTAAAATCTCATTTATTTTTATTTTTTCCGAACACATCGTTTCAAAAATTATTAATTAATATATAATTTATTGGTATAGTATTAAATTAATTAATGAAATAAAACAAACACACCTACTATAATTATTAGTAATAATAATATATCTATGTATAAATTATTAAAATACAAAACGAACAAACGAAAAACGATTCTGAACAAAGACATCGTTAACTAATAAATAATATTGAGATTAAAGTAATTTATTTTACTATTAGACATTAGCACCTACAATAGTAGGTTAAAGTCATTTTTGCCCAAATAATAACATTTGAAAGTGTCATCGTGTCTATAAATTATAATAATATACTCTAAAAGTTTCATAAATCCGCGAATACTTACTATTTTTAAATTACAACAAAATAACTAAAATCGTTATTTTTGGTTTTAATATGTAATTTCGTCCAAATTTTAACTTATAATATCTGTAAAAAGTAACTGTGTTTATAATAGATTATTTAGATTTTTCGGTTACAATATGAACCAGGGGCGGACTGGGCCGGCGGGATACTGGGAACTTTCGCGGTGGGCCGCTACTCAAAAATGATTTGTTATTGCTAAATATTTATAATTATTATTAATATAGAAGATCGGTATAAATCGGTAGAAAATCGGTATAAATATGAATTATAAATATTTTTTATTTTCATACCATGACGCGTGTGTGAAAAATTGTTTATATTAAGTGTTTAAGACGTTAGATTTCAGGTTCGGCTGATTGTGCACCTCCCTCACTCTTCAGCATCAATGCATCAGAAATTATTATTTATAATTAGGCCACGGATTTAAATATAAACTGCATTTTCTGAATTTTCTAAACATTGCTTTCCAAGCAAAGAATTCGTTTCATATATTATCAACGAATTGAAAAATGATATAAGAACATTTATATGGGTTGAAGTCAATATTATAAAAACTTATTAAAAAAAAATTAAATACAATTAAATAAAGGTAATTTTTTTAAATTATATTTCTATTTTTTTACGTACCCATTATGTTCGATACTATAACTTCGGTCTTCAGTTAACACTTGCCAATATGGAATTACTGTGGAAGTTTTTTATTTTAAAATATTAAATAGCATCTGATTGACTGATGTGCTATAATGAAACTCAAAATATAACGAATACACTACCTATACACCTATCTAAATTCTATTTTATATTCGTTTAAATTGGACTTTTAATTTTTCTGGACATTTTATTAAGCTACGAATTTATTTAGTTATTTTGTTATTAAGGTAATACATATTAACTAATAGGTATTTCTTAAAATTTTTTTATTATTTTATTCGAAACATTATTTTTAAATATTGGGATCAATAAAACTATTTTTATTCAATTACTATTTTATATCAATTAGAATTTGTTAATAAACCAAGTAATAAACGAATGGTTACCAAGTAAAAAAACCGTTATCTACATTATAAGTTTGAATTCAATTTTCCGCATTTGCATCTAGTAGAAACAAATAAAATATGTTTTTTTGAAGACAATGTAAAAATATCCATCATCCATCGGTTAGGACCATATTATATATATTTTCTATGATTAGGACGGTGAGGTTATAACTATAAATAATCTATGGCAAATGACAATCGTCTGAGGCGAACAGCGATTTCAATACGTACTCACATATTTCGTTCCATTCTGGTTATTGAACTATTTGAACTAGGTGCCTATTGGCTATTTTTATAAATGCCATTAATCTCAATACTTCCAGACTGAACTTTTGGATCGGATATATGAAGACGCGCGCTGCATTTTCCTTGGCGGAGATGCACAGCTCTGACACTAGACAATATTATATACACTCGAAGGGAACGCGTTTCGCCGGAAGAATAAATAATTACGTAAGTTTTGTCCTTCTACTCTGTTGAAGCGGTAGACCTAATGTAAATATTTATTGTCAGACAAACTTATATAACCGCTAGACGTAGAGTAATTTTTAAAACCCAGTTGTTATAGGTGTGCAAAAATTATGAAAAATACCTTAAATTATAATACTTTGCCTACAACTGTTAATTTATTGTTATAGTAGAATAATTTTTAAAATTTGAAATCAATGATTAGGCAATGCTTTTATAAGTAGGAAGGTAGGTTTTTATACCTACCTAATAAAATAAGAAAATACATAATGATTAATGTTATTTAATATAATTTGTAAGTACATAGCAGATCACTTGGCAGATACCTACCACTTGGTGACGATTATTTTTGTCTTATACGTTCTTCGTAATTCCGTTCCGTCACGATAGTTTTAGTTTTCGTAAATGTGAAACATGCATTTTCTATGCATACGGGATACGGGCATTAAACATTTGGGTTTTAAGAGAACACCTCAAACGTACGTTTTTTTTTTTTTTGGGGGGGGGGGGGGGTTTACGGGATATACCTAAGGGAAATTTTCTTCAAATTTTCACATTTCACTATTTTATATTGTGATATTATTTGTGCCTGGGTTCAGTTTCTGTTTTAGAATCGATCGATAGGTTACCTAGGTATATCACATTCTTTAAATTGAATTCTGGTAGTCGAGTATTGGACAAGTACCTACGTAATTTATAATTCGTATCGTAATTTAATTACTAAAAAAATATATTTTCCCCAACAGTGTCACCGGCAGGAGAATACATTATAGAATGTCTATAAACTTGTGGTCTAGTATATGGTTAAAATTGGCATGCGACCATCAACCGGGGGCTTGTTCTGGACAATTTAAATGATCTAATAAGGTTCATCTCATTATTTGAATTAAATTAATTTTTAACCAATTGTTGTGTTAATCAATTTTTTTATTTATTTCATTCGACACACTCGTCTCAGTTTTCTAGTACCTCTAGATTTCTCACGAAATTCATATCGATCATCTCACAGCTTTCATATTCAAAACCAAAAAAATATGTATTTTTAGCTTATTTCAATATTTTTCATCGAACACCAGAATATATTACAGATCATAAAGATTATATTATATCATATATTTTAAACTAAACAAGCCAGTGCCATCTAAAATTTTTTTTGCCCGCTGGCGCCCACATCTTCTTTTCAATTTTTTTTTTTATGAATTTATCTTTAGGTAATGAAATTGTATACATTTTTTAAACATTGGCAACCTGGTGCCCTATGAAAAATCCTTCTTTAATGAACTAAATATTTTGAATAGTTTTTTCTCTTTAAGATTCTAGACGTTTTAGGTTGAACTTTGTAATGTGTATTCCTACAATAATATTTGTTTTTAATTTTTTTATTTGTTTTCTAAAATGCATTTGCCTGCGGGCGCCCACACCATCCTTCAATTTTTTTTCATGATTTTAACATTTGCCAAATTTTTTAAATATTGATAACTTGGTGCCATACGAATAATCCATCTTTAATGAACTAATTTTTTTTTTCTTTTTGATTCTGGGCATTTTAGTTTGTACTTTGTAATGTGTATTCCTGCAGTAACTTTTTTTCCACATTTTTTTTGGTTATCTAAATATATTTAATAGTTTTTTCTGCTTAAGATTCTGGACATTTTAGTTTGAAGTTTGGAATGTGTATTCACACAATATAATTAATTTCAATTTTTTTTTGTTTTCTAAAATGCATTTGCCTTCGGGCGCTCACACCATCCTTCAATTTTTTTTTAGTCATGATGTGACTAGTTGAAATTTTTGTATTTACTTTTTGAACATTGATAACATGGTGCACTTTGAATAATCCATCATTAATGAACTAAATATTTTGAATAGTTTTTTTCTGTTTAAGATTCTGGACATTTTAGTTTGAAGTTTGTAATGTGTATTCCTACAATATAATCAATTTCAATTTTTTTTTTGTTTTCTAGAATGCATTTGCCTTCGGGCGCCCACACCCTCCTTCAATTTTTTTTTAGTAATGTGACTAGTTGAATTTTTTGTATAGACTTGAACATTGATAACTTGGTGCCCTCTGAATAATCCTTCTTTAATGAACTATATATTTCTATTAGTTTTTTTTCTGTTTAAGATTCTGGACGTTTTAGTTTGTACTTTGTAATGTGTATTCCTGCAGTAACTTTTTTTCCGCATTTTTTTTGGTTTTCTAAAATGCATTTGCCTGCGGGCGCCAACACCCTCTTTCAATTTTAGATTCTGAGCGAAGCGATGAATGTATTGATTTTACAATGATGTGTGTTTTTTTTTATTTTATTTTTTTATTTTTATTTTTTATTTTATTTTTTATTTTTGTGTCTGTCATCACCTTTTAGGATAGTAAAAGTCCTTGGATTTTCTTCAACAGTAACTTTTCTGATAGGAAAGTGAATCTAGTTGATACTTTGAGAGGTCAAAAAAAGAATTAATTTTGCATCATCAATTTTAAAACTTTGATTTGCCTAGATTAAAAAAAAAAAATTAATTTGTTATACTTAAGCTCGGTAAACTTTAAGCGTTGTACGGGTGCGTAAGACACCGAAAATCGTGAACTTCGTAAGGCTATACCATAAAAACCAATGATTTCCCTGTAGTAGAGTTTTGGACAAGTACCTACATAGGTAATTTATAATAATTCCTATTGTTTTTTAATTAGGTACCAAAAAAATATAACTTCTCAAACATTGTGTCTATTGGCACTGGTGGGAGAATGTATTAGAATGTCTATAAACTTGCGGACCAGTTTGTATAGTTAAATTTGGCATGCAAACTATAATTGAAATAGAAAACCAGAATAGGTGCATTGCAGATGATAAAGATTTCTGTAAAATAACATACGATTTATCAATATACCGTTTAGGTACTGAGTATTATACTATAATATATAAGTTCTATGGATTTATCATAGTAAATAATATATTTTATAATATCTATGGCAATCGTTAATTATCGAAATTCGTCGGCGACGGTTAACAATTCTAATAATTTCAGCAAATACTATTGTATTATAAATATAATATATTGTATATTTTGATTTCAGTGAACAAAAAAATAATATGCCACCAATATAAACGGACAGTTTGTTAAACCGTACAATATTATAATGTAAGTTTTAACACAAACTCGCAAATTTCATTATGATCAGGTTATTTTCATAAAATATTTCGATACTTTCAAGTTTCAGCTCATCGGAGTGAGATGATTAGATAAAGATGGATGAAGATAGCTGTTTCTTCGGCGATGGCGGCACTCTAGCTACGTTTCACCGGAAGAGTAGATGTTTACGAGTAAGTTTGTTTTCATATTATTACCTACTATTTTACATTTACTTTTTAGACTTAAATTAAATATTTATTGCCACGGACAATCTGTTAACTGGGAGACGTAGAAGCATTTATACGTTTACTCCCAAAAGTGCAATGTATAAAATACGCGAGCCCGAACCGTCCAAACCCGTCTTCGTTTCTCCACGCCAAGTTTAATACACGTACCTTTTTGCATATACTATACGTCGGGTATTAACTTAGATTTGCGCTAAGTATTTAAAACAATATAATATTATTAATATTTATATTTTATATACATTATACACCTCATATATTTTATTAGCATACTTACACCTTTTTTAGTACAGTTTATACCCTCTTATAGAAATAGGTACCTATTAAATATTTTGAAATTATATATTATAACCATACACTTTAATATAAATTCGTTGTTATCAAGACTCATCGTCTTAAAACGTAGGTACTCTTTTAGCGAGGGAGCTTCGATCCACAAAAATTAAAATTGAGGGGATTGGCGGTTGTATATACTTCATAAATCTTTTTCGATTGAAATCGTGTAAATAATTTAATTAAACAATCGGGTATCACTAGTGTCAATTGTATTATATTACGTGCAACGGTATAAGATCACCGGAACAAGATGGCAGAATGAAAATCGATTAAATAAAATATTAAATAATGTTGTAGTAGAAGATGGAAACTTCAGTTTATTCTAATTTATAATCCGAGTATTGTAATAACTATTAAATTCATCATTGAACGATTATTCAGTGGTCACTTGGGGATAAATTCCAAAAGTATAAATGTAAATTAAATTAAGAATCATTAAAAACAATTTTGTGAAAGGAACAACATTATTTCTAATATTAATGTCTTAATTATTATTAACAAATAAATACAAATACTGGATATTTTAATAGCTTTTAACTAATAACATTCAGTGTAAATAGTTTCTGATCGACGTACCTATATGTAAGTAACTTCTATAAAATGATTATTCACGAAAAAAAATCCTAACAATGTAATGCAAAGATTCTCATAAATTGATCTTAACAGCAGCCTAAAAACAGCAAAAATACATTTGTACAACATTTATATTTTATGCATCACACCATTCACACCTACCAAATTGAAATGTTGACAACATTTTAATTCCCTATTATGGTTTAGGTACCTACTAATACAAACAATAAATTATTATTCGAAAACACAATTTTGTATATTATTATATATTAAAATACTAAATACCTACAATGAAACTAAAAATAAACAAATTATTGCGTCATACTGAGTGCCTTTGGTATATTATATATGAAAATAGAATCTTTATTACGAATTCTTATCGATTACACCGACACAAAAAATATACCTAATTATAAAAATTAAAAAATTAAACAACACACATTATTGTAAAATCAATACAGTCATTCGATCGATCCGCTCAAAATCTAAAATCTAAAATACATCCGATACAATTAAACTTAACATATATTAGGTAAATCATTATTATACATTTTGTGCTCGGCAGTATTGGGAGAAAATGTTAGACTTGGAATTTTACAAATCTAGTTGCAGGTATTAAAGTCGGTACTGTACATTTGACTGTATACCTTTATGTTAACTCTTGGTTAACTCTATAAACCAGAAATCACATTTTTATTTAATGATTTATTAAAAAAACAATATGCTTTTATAAAAATATGCTTGTGCTTCTAATATCTATTCACCACCTTAATCAATACCTAGTTAAATCAATATGAAAACGAAAATAATAATTTAAATAATATATTTTATTATTATAATTTAAATTATAAATATTAAATTGTAAACTATTTTGGTTATATTGTCATATAAAATTTCAATGAACAAATTGTTCCTTAACACGGATCTCTTTGACATAAAAAGTTGTATTATATTATATCTATGGATTCATCATATTGACGTAATATAATATCTACCTATCATGTATATTCTATGGCAATTCTCAAAGTCGTTGCAGAAGACACAGTCGATTAAAAATTCTAAAATGTCAATTAACAAAACAGACATGAACAGAACAAAAAACATACTGCGTTCCGTATGGTTTTATTTTTTATAAATCAAAATAGTTTTAGTTCTGTATCTGGAGCATTTTCACATCGGCATCGCAGTGAACACACGTCACGGATTCAGTCGAAAGAGTCGATATTAAAAGTAAATTTGTTTTCATATTCTTTTGGGGCTTAAATATTTACTTTTAAGATTTAAAATAAATATTTAATGTCACGAAAAATGTGCTATCCAAGTAACGCACTACGCATATTTTAGACCCGAGCTGGAAATGTATAAAATACGCGAGATCGAATAATACAAACGCCGCACAGTGTTCCAAAAAGGATTTTTAGCAGGACAAAATGATTTCTTTTTCGGATGCTTAGTTTATTTTTTAACTTAGTTTTTGCAGTGTGCATCCATAAAGTCCGTAAACAAATTTCTGAAGTCTTATGATAAATTTTTTTTTAATTAAACAAATGTTTAGGTATTTGTCTTAATGATAAAACTAAACTATTAAGTTAAAACATAAAATATGTTTTTTTGTCATTTGGTTTTATTGAGAGTTATAGTAATTGTTCTCTAATTCTAAAGTTTATATTAATATAAAATTATACAATTATAATAGGTTCTATATATTGTATTAAGTATTGTGCTGAAACTTGCCGCAATCAAATTATGTAATAACGTTTAAATGACAAGTTAAGCTAATTGAAAACACTAATTTCAAATTTTTACTATCCACTACTTTTTTTCCGTATCCATTAATAATATAAAATAATATATTTTAACATTTCTATATACATATATATTATTTAAAAACTTAACAAAAAAAAATATACCTTCCACTAGGGTATCCATGATATTAAAGTAAAATAAACGATCTAACTTTATTCAACGAACAACGCTAACCATAAAATAACTATACGCTCAATCAATTTAGCTTGTTTTTAAAAATCTTATTTCCGACTATTAGTGTATTCAGTAGGTACCTAGTACCTACACTATCACAATAGCTATATACTACCTATCCTGACCACCCCGTGTATAGTCGTATAGCTCGGTATAGGTACCTATATAAATAGTGTAAATGTAAATACATACACGAATGCGTTAGGTACCTATTATTATGTCCCTAACATTTATTTTATTTTCTTGAACACAATGTTTCAAAATGTATTAACTAATATATAATTAATTGTCATATTATTTATAAATTATTGAAATACAATTAATACACCTACTATAATTATAAATTAGTAATAAGAATAAATTCGTGGATAAACTATTAAAATACAAACGAATAAACATTAAAGGGTACAATGTATTTCCGGTAGTCGGTTGGGTATAAAACTAATAAATCCTTGAATACAATATTAAAAAATACAAACTTACACATAATAGTTATAATAGGTATAATACAAATTAAACATTACACATATAATATATAATATCTGTAACGCATTGGTCATAACTCATAAGTATATTGTTGAACATTTTACTGAATGCTACGTATTATTACAGAGATGGTATTCGTCATTGAACATTTGCCAACTGGGGTCTGGAAATAATATATCATATTAAGCAGAGGGAAATGAGCAGTTAGCGGTGCAGAGTTTCAAAGACTAAGTTTTATAGCAGATTTCGATTAGGACACGGTGAATGTATTTTCTTATTTTTCAGTATGTTTATTTTTAGTATTATTAATTGATCAGGGGATGTATTGCCCGCAACTTTTAAATTATTTTTACAGTAACTACTGGTATAACACTATGCCAGATATCAATAAAGTTGTAACAAAAATTAGGAAATTGGTCAGGTATGATATTTTTTTAAATAATTATTTTGAGTAGGTAATTCGCTCAATGATATTTAAATATTTTTACCGATAATCAAGTACGATGATTTGTAAGTAACTAGAGACTGAGTGAATAGGAAATGTATGGTATGGCGAAGATAAGGGGAAAGAGGTCAACAGGATTTCAGAATGTTTGACGTATGAAAAGGAAAGACGAAAAAGAAATGTAAGGTTAGGCTAGGCTACTGGAGTGTGTGTAGCAGATATGAGAATGTTAAGTTAGGTGTGTAATGGCCAATAAGGAAGATAGAATAGAAAATTAATTAATTAAAGGTAGTGTAGTGTTATGTAGTGGCATATATTGTAGTGAAAACAAGAGAGATTGGATTGAGGTAGTTCGGTCACTGTATGATAAGGGTATAGTGAGAGTGAATAAAGAAATTTATAGGTGAATAGAGAAGTGAGAAGATTGAAGAAGAGGTGGATATACAGAATACTGATCTTATGGAGGCGTGAAAAGAGGGTAGCTATACCTGTATAGTTGTGTGAGAAGGGGGAAGAAGAAGTCTGAAAGGTCCCGGTGCCAATTTTTCAAATTTTCGAATTTTCCTCAATTCTATAAAATATGAAAATTAAATTTTATATTTTAGTTGCCACCTCAATTATTAGACTTTTCCTCTAATCTACTACCCGATAACTATTTAGGGAATTGATAGGGTGTATTTTATCTAAAAAATTACTTAACGGGAATAACTCTCAAGCTTTGTGGAATTGTCGGATTTTGATGACTATTTTTTTTATCTGAAAAAGATTCCTAGATTCGTGAATTCCTAGATTTATAAAATTAATTCGCCGAATCTAGGCATTTCCTAGAAATCTGGGAATTCCTAGATTCAGATGCAATCGGATATTTAAAAATTTTTTGTATATTTCCTAGATTCAGATAATTCTGCTCCTATATTTCACGAATCTAGGAATTCCTAGATTTCTAGACAATTCCTAGTTTCAGGCAAATTCCTAGATTTTTCAAATTTGCTAAATCTAGGCATTGCCTAGAAATCTGGGAATTCCTAGATTCGTGAATGATAGGAGCGGGCTAAAATCGAGGAATTGCCTGAATCTAGACATCCAATTCTTTTTAAAAAATCAGATGGCATCTGAATCTAGGAATTCCCAGATTTCTGATAATTTCCCATTTTTTGTGAAATCTAGACAATTCCTAAATTCAGGCAATTCCTCGATTTTTAGCTTGCTCCTATAATTCACGTATCTAGGAATTCCCAGATTTCTAGGAAATGCCTAGATTTCTCAAATTTGAAAAAATCTAGGAATTTGCCTGAAACTAGGAATATACTAGAAATCTTGGAATTCCTAGATTTATCAAAATTTAGGAATAGGCTAGAAATCGGGGAATTGCCTGAATCTAGGAATCGCGTAGAAATCTGGGAATTCCTAGGTGCTTTGTGGACAATTTCTTAGATTTCTAGACGATTCAGACAAATACTTAGATATTTTCAAATTTGCGAAATCAAGACATTGTCTAGAAATCTGGGAATTCCTGGATTCGTGAATTATAGAAGCAGGCTAAAATCAAGGAATTGTCTAAAAAATTTCTTTTTAAAAAATCAGATGGCAACTGGTTGTCAGTTTTAAAAAACCTATACAAGGATCAAAAACTGTTTGCTTCATAAAAAAAATTAAAAGAACGTTGGCACCCACCAAAAATGCATTTAAAATAGTTAAAAAAAAGTTTGAATTATTTTTATAAATAATTACTTTGAGTTAAATAAATGAAAAAATAAATTGAATGGTAACGTGAAAGGACATAGGTAACCAGTCTGTTTTTAAATTATATAGTTAAATGAATCAAAAAAAAATATTGTATAAGGAACCTGGGTGAAATAATACTAAACAAAAGAATATGCAGGAAGCTTAATACCGCAGTACATTTTAACTACAAATCAAAAACTAGGTATTGTTTACATTAAAATAAACGAACAGTTATTATGATCAGAGGTGTATCACCGTAATATATATGTATTAGAAAATGTATAAAAATGAATAAAATTGATAAAGGATGCAAAAAGTTAAATGGGAAGAGGTCCTGCATGGACTCTAGTATGTGATAGTCATGTATGAAGGACATAAAATAATGTTTAATTTAAAATAATATTGTGTTTAAGCTGGGTCTACAGTCAATTTTAAATTACAAACTATAAAGTCTAAAATAAATAGAAATAAAAACGGTCAGATATTTGTTTTAGTTTTCGTAAATATGTGCAGAAAAAATTAGATTTAGTACAATGTAAAAAAATGTGGGAAGGAAACCTTGAGAATTATTTCACAACAGGATATTAAAACACAAAACCATATTTTAAATTAAAACTATTGTTTTCTACATTTTCTATTTACAGCAACTTATAAGGATTGAAAACCTCATAAAACCCTAATAAAATAATATTTTGTGACATTTTATAATTTGTTGTGGTAAAAAAATCATTAATTAAGGTTGGCTGTATTTAAGTTTTAATTATACTGGTACAACTCTAGCTTGCAGTCTTTAAGACCGTGTTAAAGCCCAGCAACTGTGACCATTAGCGGGGACTAATTGTTGGTTGAAATACTATAGATAAAATATAGATACGGGATAGTTCGATTAAAAAACCACGATACATTTGTCCCCCCGAAAACATATGGGTTTGGCCTACCTTCAAACATATCATAGGTCCTTTCATTTGTTTGACTACGCCGAAGGATTTCTCTTATAGGCAACCGCCAAATACTACGATTTTTGGAGGATCATACGTCGTAACATTTTAACATTGACTGTCCCGTATTGATATCTTTAATATTTGCTAATATATTAATAAACTTTTTTAAAATACAACTGTAATTCTTAATTTTTTTTTTGAATTTTAATTACATTTACATTTAACTATATTATATATGTACAAACAGTATATTATTATTGTGAAAAATTAAATTCGAGTAAATAAAAAAAATTCTTTTATATTTTTATATTTTCAAACGAATATTTGTATGGTGGTGTGGGGGCAACGCCCTCACGGGTTACTTTTCATGTAATATCAGCTGGTGATGACTAGAGCCTCCCTTCCGATATTTTAGCCCTAGTGTGTGTCAAAGTGGGAAAAAAAATTGTGCGCTGACATCACAACCGGCCACCGATCTTTTTATTCTATCCCATAAGTCAAGGTTGTTACCAGTATAGTTACAGCCAAAGAGTCGAGTGGCCTTTGCAATTCAAGATCCTTACCTACGTATTCGACATTTTTAACCTAACTATTCTACCTTCAGGCGCCCGGTGCCGATGCCATTTTGTCCTCAAAAATAGACTCTGCGGGAATAACAATACCGCTTTGTAAAATCAACGAAATTTCAAAAATTTTGAATTGCTAGAGGGAAATATTCTATAGCCCGCATTGATCTCTGTTTTTCAATATTTTATTCTCAAAGTTTATAATATATCTAAAAAAAATATAAGATAAAAAGCATTTTTTTACAAATTTTTTAATACAACTATTTGAAATAAAATACAAAATCAGAGATTGATGCGAGCTGTAGGAAGTCTTCTTCTTTCAGATAAAAAAAATAGTCATCAAAATCCGACAATTCCACAAAGCTTGAGAGTTATTCCCGTTAAGTAATTTTTTAGATAAAATACACCCTATCAATTCCCTAAATAGTTATCGGGTAGTAGATTAGAGGAAAAGTCTAATAATTGAGGTGGCAACTAAAATATAAAATTTAATTTTCATATTTTATAGAATTGAGGAAAATTCGAAAATTTGAAAAATTGGCACCGGGACCTTTCAGACTTCTTCTTCCCCCTTCTCACACAACTATACAGGTATAGCTACCCTCTTTTCACGCCTCCATAAGATCAGTATTCTGTATATCCACCTCTTCTTCAATCTTCTCACTTCTCTATTCACCTATAAATTTCTTTATTCACTCTCACTATACCCTTATCATACAGTGACCGAACTACCTCAATCCAATCTCTCTTGTTTTCACTACAATATATGCCACTACACAACACTACACTACCTTTAATTAATTAATTTTCTATTCTATCTTCCTTATTGGCCATTACACACCTAACTTAACATTCTCATATCTGCTACACACACTCCAGTAGCCTAGCCTAACCTTACATTTCTTTTTCGTCTTTCCTTTTCATACGTCAAACATTCTGAAATCCTGTTGACCTCTTTCCCCTTATCTTCGCCATACCATACATTTCCTATTCACTCAGTCTCTAGTTACTTACAAATCATCGTACTTGATTATCGGTAAAAATATTTAAATATCATTGAGCGAATTACCTACTCAAAATAATTATTTAAAAAAATATCATACCTGACCAATTTCCTAATTTTTGTTACAACTTTATTGATATCTGGCATAGTGTTATACCAGTAGTTACTGTAAAAATAATTTAAAAGTTGCGGGCAATACATCCCCAGATCAATTAATAATACTAAAAATAAACATACTGAAAAATAAGAAAATACATTCACCGTGTCCTAATCGAAATCTGCTATAAAACTTAGTCTTTGAAACTCTGCACCGCTAACTGCTCATTTCCCTCTGCTTAATATGATATATTATTTCCAGACCCCAGTTGGCAAATGTTCAATGACGAATACCATCTCTGTAATAATACGTAGCATTCAGTAAAATGTTCAACAATATACTTATGAGTTATGACCAATGCGTTACAGATATTATATATTATATGTGTAATGTTTAATTTGTATTATACCTATTATAACTATTATGTGTAAGTTTGTATTTTTTAATATTGTATTCAAGGATTTATTAGTTTTATACCCAACCGACTACCGGAAATACATTGTACCCTTTAATGTTTATTCGTTTGTATTTTAATAGTTTATCCACGAATTTATTCTTATTACTAATTTATAATTATAGTAGGTGTATTAATTGTATTTCAATAATTTATAAATAATATGACAATTAATTATATATTAGTTAATACATTTTGAAACATTGTGTTCAAGAAAATAAAATAAATGTTAGGGACATAATAATAGGTACCTAACGCATTCGTGTATGTATTTACATTTACACTATTTATATAGGTACCTATACCGAGCTATACGACTATACACGGGGTGGTCAGGATAGGTAGTATATAGCTATTGTGATAGTGTAGGTACTAGGTACCTACTGAATACACTAATAGTCGGAAATAAGATTTTTAAAAACAAGCTAAATTGATTGAGCGTATAGTTATTTTATGGTTAGCGTTGTTCGTTGAATAAAGTTAGATCGTTTATTTTACTTTAATATCATGGATACCCTAGTGGAAGGTATATTTTTTTTTGTTAAGTTTTTAAATAATATATATGTATATAGAAATGTTAAAATATATTATTTTATATTATTAATGGATACGGAAAAAAAGTAGTGGATAGTAAAAATTTGAAATTAGTGTTTTCAATTAGCTTAACTTGTCATTTAAACGTTATTACATAATTTGATTGCGGCAAGTTTCAGCACAATACTTAATACAATATATAGAACCTATTATAATTGTATAATTTTATATTAATATAAACTTTAGAATTAGAGAACAATTACTATAACTCTCAATAAAACCAAATGACAAAAAAACATATTTTATGTTTTAACTTAATAGTTTAGTTTTATCATTAAGACAAATACCTAAACATTTGTTTAATTAAAAAAAAATTTATCATAAGACTTCAGAAATTTGTTTACGGACTTTATGGATGCACACTGCAAAAACTAAGTTAAAAAATAAACTAAGCATCCGAAAAAGAAATCATTTTGTCCTGCTAAAAATCCTTTTTGGAACACTGTGCGGCGTTTGTATTATTCGATCTCGCGTATTTTATACATTTCCAGCTCGGGTCTAAAATATGCGTAGTGCGTTACTTGGATAGCACATTTTTCGTGACATTAAATATTTATTTTAAATCTTAAAAGTAAATATTTAAGCCCCAAAAGAATATGAAAACAAATTTACTTTTAATATCGACTCTTTCGACTGAATCCGTGACGTGTGTTCACTGCGATGCCGATGTGAAAATGCTCCAGATACAGAACTAAAACTATTTTGATTTATAAAAAATAAAACCATACGGAACGCAGTATGTTTTTTGTTCTGTTCATGTCTGTTTTGTTAATTGACATTTTAGAATTTTTAATCGACTGTGTCTTCTGCAACGACTTTGAGAATTGCCATAGAATATACATGATAGGTAGATATTATATTACGTCAATATGATGAATCCATAGATATAATATAATACAACTTTTTATGTCAAAGAGATCCGTGTTAAGGAACAATTTGTTCATTGAAATTTTATATGACAATATAACCAAAATAGTTTACAATTTAATATTTATAATTTAAATTATAATAATAAAATATATTATTTAAATTATTATTTTCGTTTTCATATTGATTTAACTAGGTATTGATTAAGGTGGTGAATAGATATTAGAAGCACAAGCATATTTTTATAAAAGCATATTGTTTTTTTAATAAATCATTAAATAAAAATGTGATTTCTGGTTTATAGAGTTAACCAAGAGTTAACATAAAGGTATACAGTCAAATGTACAGTACCGACTTTAATACCTGCAACTAGATTTGTAAAATTCCAAGTCTAACATTTTCTCCCAATACTGCCGAGCACAAAATGTATAATAATGATTTACCTAATATATGTTAAGTTTAATTGTATCGGATGTATTTTAGATTTTAGATTTTGAGCGGATCGATCGAATGACTGTATTGATTTTACAATAATGTGTGTTGTTTAATTTTTTAATTTTTATAATTAGGTATATTTTTTGTGTCGGTGTAATCGATAAGAATTCGTAATAAAGATTCTATTTTCATATATAATATACCAAAGGCACTCAGTATGACGCAATAATTTGTTTATTTTTAGTTTCATTGTAGGTATTTAGTATTTTAATATATAATAATATACAAAATTGTGTTTTCGAATAATAATTTATTGTTTGTATTAGTAGGTACCTAAACCATAATAGGGAATTAAAATGTTGTCAACATTTCAATTTGGTAGGTGTGAATGGTGTGATGCATAAAATATAAATGTTGTACAAATGTATTTTTGCTGTTTTTAGGCTGCTGTTAAGATCAATTTATGAGAATCTTTGCATTACATTGTTAGGATTTTTTTTCGTGAATAATCATTTTATAGAAGTTACTTACATATAGGTACGTCGATCAGAAACTATTTACACTGAATGTTATTAGTTAAAAGCTATTAAAATATCCAGTATTTGTATTTATTTGTTAATAATAATTAAGACATTAATATTAGAAATAATGTTGTTCCTTTCACAAAATTGTTTTTAATGATTCTTAATTTAATTTACATTTATACTTTTGGAATTTATCCCCAAGTGACCACTGAATAATCGTTCAATGATGAATTTAATAGTTATTACAATACTCGGATTATAAATTAGAATAAACTGAAGTTTCCATCTTCTACTACAACATTATTTCATATTTTATTTAATCGATTTTCATTCTGCCATCTTGTTCCGGTGATCTTATACCGTTGCACGTAATATAATACAATTGACACTAGTGATACCCGATTGTTTAATTAAATTATTTACACGATTTCAATCGAAAAAGATTTATGAAGTATATACAACCGCCAATCCCCTCAATTTTAATTTTTGTGGATCGAAGCTCCCTCGCTAAAAGAGTACCTACGTTTTAAGACGATGAGTCTTGATAACAACGAATTTATATTAAAGTGTATGGTTATAATATATAATTTCAAAATATTTAATAGGTACCTATTTCTATAAGAGGGTATAAACTGTACTAAAAAAGGTGTAAGTATGCTAATAAAATATATGAGGTGTATAATGTATATAAAATATAAATATTAATAATATTATATTGTTTTAAATACTTAGCGCAAATCTAAGTTAATACCCGACGTATAGTATATGCAAAAAGGTACGTGTATTAAACTTGGCGTGGAGAAACGAAGACGGGTTTGGACGGTTCGGGCTCGCGTATTTTATACATTGCACTTTTGGGAGTAAACGTATAAATGCTTCTACGTCTCCCAGTTAACAGATTGTCCGTGGCAATAAATATTTAATTTAAGTCTAAAAAGTAAATGTAAAATAGTAGGTAATAATATGAAAACAAACTTACTCGTAAACATCTACTCTTCCGGTGAAACGTAGCTAGAGTGCCGCCATCGCCGAAGAAACAGCTATCTTCATCCATCTTTATCTAATCATCTCACTCCGATGAGCTGAAACTTGAAAGTATCGAAATATTTTATGAAAATAACCTGATCATAATGAAATTTGCGAGTTTGTGTTAAAACTTACATTATAATATTGTACGGTTTAACAAACTGTCCGTTTATATTGGTGGCATATTATTTTTTTGTTCACTGAAATCAAAATATACAATATATTATATTTATAATACAATAGTATTTGCTGAAATTATTAGAATTGTTAACCGTCGCCGACGAATTTCGATAATTAACGATTGCCATAGATATTATAAAATATATTATTTACTATGATAAATCCATAGAACTTATATATTATAGTATTATACTCAGTACCTAAACGGTATATTGATAAATCGTATGTTATTTTACAGAAATCTTTATCATCTGCAATGCACCTATTCTGGTTTTCTATTTCAATTATAGTTTGCATGCCAAATTTAACTATACAAACTGGTCCGCAAGTTTATAGACATTCTAATACATTCTCCCACCAGTGCCAATAGACACAATGTTTGAGAAGTTATATTTTTTTGGTACCTAATTAAAAAACAATAGGAATTATTATAAATTACCTATGTAGGTACTTGTCCAAAACTCTACTACAGGGAAATCATTGGTTTTTATGGTATAGCCTTACGAAGTTCACGATTTTCGGTGTCTTACGCACCCGTACAACGCTTAAAGTTTACCGAGCTTAAGTATAACAAATTAATTTTTTTTTTTAATCTAGGCAAATCAAAGTTTTAAAATTGATGATGCAAAATTAATTCTTTTTTTGACCTCTCAAAGTATCAACTAGATTCACTTTCCTATCAGAAAAGTTACTGTTGAAGAAAATCCAAGGACTTTTACTATCCTAAAAGGTGATGACAGACACAAAAATAAAAAATAAAATAAAAAATAAAAATAAAAAAATAAAATAAAAAAAAACACACATCATTGTAAAATCAATACATTCATCGCTTCGCTCAGAATCTAAAATTGAAAGAGGGTGTTGGCGCCCGCAGGCAAATGCATTTTAGAAAACCAAAAAAAATGCGGAAAAAAAGTTACTGCAGGAATACACATTACAAAGTACAAACTAAAACGTCCAGAATCTTAAACAGAAAAAAACTAATAGAAATATATAGTTCATTAAAGAAGGATTATTCAGAGGGCACCAAGTTATCAATGTTCAAGTCTATACAAAAAATTCAACTAGTCACATTACTAAAAAAAAATTGAAGGAGGGTGTGGGCGCCCGAAGGCAAATGCATTCTAGAAAACAAAAAAAAAATTGAAATTGATTATATTGTAGGAATACACATTACAAACTTCAAACTAAAATGTCCAGAATCTTAAACAGAAAAAAACTATTCAAAATATTTAGTTCATTAATGATGGATTATTCAAAGTGCACCATGTTATCAATGTTCAAAAAGTAAATACAAAAATTTCAACTAGTCACATCATGACTAAAAAAAAATTGAAGGATGGTGTGAGCGCCCGAAGGCAAATGCATTTTAGAAAACAAAAAAAAATTGAAATTAATTATATTGTGTGAATACACATTCCAAACTTCAAACTAAAATGTCCAGAATCTTAAGCAGAAAAAACTATTAAATATATTTAGATAACCAAAAAAAATGTGGAAAAAAAGTTACTGCAGGAATACACATTACAAAGTACAAACTAAAATGCCCAGAATCAAAAAGAAAAAAAAAATTAGTTCATTAAAGATGGATTATTCGTATGGCACCAAGTTATCAATATTTAAAAAATTTGGCAAATGTTAAAATCATGAAAAAAAATTGAAGGATGGTGTGGGCGCCCGCAGGCAAATGCATTTTAGAAAACAAATAAAAAAATTAAAAACAAATATTATTGTAGGAATACACATTACAAAGTTCAACCTAAAACGTCTAGAATCTTAAAGAGAAAAAACTATTCAAAATATTTAGTTCATTAAAGAAGGATTTTTCATAGGGCACCAGGTTGCCAATGTTTAAAAAATGTATACAATTTCATTACCTAAAGATAAATTCATAAAAAAAAAATTGAAAAGAAGATGTGGGCGCCAGCGGGCAAAAAAAATTTTAGATGGCACTGGCTTGTTTAGTTTAAAATATATGATATAATATAATCTTTATGATCTGTAATATATTCTGGTGTTCGATGAAAAATATTGAAATAAGCTAAAAATACATATTTTTTTGGTTTTGAATATGAAAGCTGTGAGATGATCGATATGAATTTCGTGAGAAATCTAGAGGTACTAGAAAACTGAGACGAGTGTGTCGAATGAAATAAATAAAAAAATTGATTAACACAACAATTGGTTAAAAATTAATTTAATTCAAATAATGAGATGAACCTTATTAGATCATTTAAATTGTCCAGAACAAGCCCCCGGTTGATGGTCGCATGCCAATTTTAACCATATACTAGACCACAAGTTTATAGACATTCTATAATGTATTCTCCTGCCGGTGACACTGTTGGGGAAAATATATTTTTTTAGTAATTAAATTACGATACGAATTATAAATTACGTAGGTACTTGTCCAATACTCGACTACCAGAATTCAATTTAAAGAATGTGATATACCTAGGTAACCTATCGATCGATTCTAAAACAGAAACTGAACCCAGGCACAAATAATATCACAATATAAAATAGTGAAATGTGAAAATTTGAAGAAAATTTCCCTTAGGTATATCCCGTAAACCCCCCCCCCCCCCAAAAAAAAAAAAAACGTACGTTTGAGGTGTTCTCTTAAAACCCAAATGTTTAATGCCCGTATCCCGTATGCATAGAAAATGCATGTTTCACATTTACGAAAACTAAAACTATCGTGACGGAACGGAATTACGAAGAACGTATAAGACAAAAATAATCGTCACCAAGTGGTAGGTATCTGCCAAGTGATCTGCTATGTACTTACAAATTATATTAAATAACATTAATCATTATGTATTTTCTTATTTTATTAGGTAGGTATAAAAACCTACCTTCCTACTTATAAAAGCATTGCCTAATCATTGATTTCAAATTTTAAAAATTATTCTACTATAACAATAAATTAACAGTTGTAGGCAAAGTATTATAATTTAAGGTATTTTTCATAATTTTTGCACACCTATAACAACTGGGTTTTAAAAATTACTCTACGTCTAGCGGTTATATAAGTTTGTCTGACAATAAATATTTACATTAGGTCTACCGCTTCAACAGAGTAGAAGGACAAAACTTACGTAATTATTTATTCTTCCGGCGAAACGCGTTCCCTTCGAGTGTATATAATATTGTCTAGTGTCAGAGCTGTGCATCTCCGCCAAGGAAAATGCAGCGCGCGTCTTCATATATCCGATCCAAAAGTTCAGTCTGGAAGTATTGAGATTAATGGCATTTATAAAAATAGCCAATAGGCACCTAGTTCAAATAGTTCAATAACCAGAATGGAACGAAATATGTGAGTACGTATTGAAATCGCTGTTCGCCTCAGACGATTGTCATTTGCCATAGATTATTTATAGTTATAACCTCACCGTCCTAATCATAGAAAATATATATAATATGGTCCTAACCGATGGATGATGGATATTTTTACATTGTCTTCAAAAAAACATATTTTATTTGTTTCTACTAGATGCAAATGCGGAAAATTGAATTCAAACTTATAATGTAGATAACGGTTTTTTTACTTGGTAACCATTCGTTTATTACTTGGTTTATTAACAAATTCTAATTGATATAAAATAGTAATTGAATAAAAATAGTTTTATTGATCCCAATATTTAAAAATAATGTTTCGAATAAAATAATAAAAAAATTTTAAGAAATACCTATTAGTTAATATGTATTACCTTAATAACAAAATAACTAAATAAATTCGTAGCTTAATAAAATGTCCAGAAAAATTAAAAGTCCAATTTAAACGAATATAAAATAGAATTTAGATAGGTGTATAGGTAGTGTATTCGTTATATTTTGAGTTTCATTATAGCACATCAGTCAATCAGATGCTATTTAATATTTTAAAATAAAAAACTTCCACAGTAATTCCATATTGGCAAGTGTTAACTGAAGACCGAAGTTATAGTATCGAACATAATGGGTACGTAAAAAAATAGAAATATAATTTAAAAAAATTACCTTTATTTAATTGTATTTAATTTTTTTTTAATAAGTTTTTATAATATTGACTTCAACCCATATAAATGTTCTTATATCATTTTTCAATTCGTTGATAATATATGAAACGAATTCTTTGCTTGGAAAGCAATGTTTAGAAAATTCAGAAAATGCAGTTTATATTTAAATCCGTGGCCTAATTATAAATAATAATTTCTGATGCATTGATGCTGAAGAGTGAGGGAGGTGCACAATCAGCCGAACCTGAAATCTAACGTCTTAAACACTTAATATAAACAATTTTTCACACACGCGTCATGGTATGAAAATAAAAAATATTTATAATTCATATTTATACCGATTTTCTACCGATTTATACCGATCTTCTATATTAATAATAATTATAAATATTTAGCAATAACAAATCATTTTTGAGTAGCGGCCCACCGCGAAAGTTCCCAGTATCCCGCCGGCCCAGTCCGCCCCTGGTTCATATTGTAACCGAAAAATCTAAATAATCTATTATAAACACAGTTACTTTTTACAGATATTATAAGTTAAAATTTGGACGAAATTACATATTAAAACCAAAAATAACGATTTTAGTTATTTTGTTGTAATTTAAAAATAGTAAGTATTCGCGGATTTATGAAACTTTTAGAGTATATTATTATAATTTATAGACACGATGACACTTTCAAATGTTATTATTTGGGCAAAAATGACTTTAACCTACTATTGTAGGTGCTAATGTCTAATAGTAAAATAAATTACTTTAATCTCAATATTATTTATTAGTTAACGATGTCTTTGTTCAGAATCGTTTTTCGTTTGTTCGTTTTGTATTTTAATAATTTATACATAGATATATTATTATTACTAATAATTATAGTAGGTGTGTTTGTTTTATTTCATTAATTAATTTAATACTATACCAATAAATTATATATTAATTAATAATTTTTGAAACGATGTGTTCGGAAAAAATAAAAATAAATGAGATTTTAAACAGTGAAAAATGTATATGAAGTTTTTAAATTGAAATGCAACATTACAAACATGATTGTTTACTGGGACCGCTAGTTATATATATTTAGATATTTTACAGTATAATCTAGTACAGTTATTCTCAATTTTTTTTTGTCAAGAGGCTCCCTAAATTTAATGTAAAACTGTCAAGGCTCACTTAATCAAAATTATTAATGGTTTTTTCTAGATTAGGTATATACTAAAATTACATGTACTTTTTCACACAGATAAATTATTATAATGTATAGTAAATTAATGTTTTAATATACTTTTGAAAAATATTAATAATAGTATTAAAATTTAAGCATTTAAACTTTTTCCATAAACGCTTAAAGTCTAAAGAAAAAGAGCACTGATCTAGGATGACCATATAAATCTATCAACCATTTAGCATATAGATATGTTTCTATCCCCAGGATCTCTGTTAATAATATATAATAATATATAGGTAATAGTAATACTATAAATACTATGAATATATTATAAAATCAATGGTGATAGGTACAACTGAGTAATAAATGCTTATAAAAAGGTATTCAAAATATATGCATTTTGGTAACACATAGGTAATATGAATACTAGTATTAACCTCAATATCAACATATTATGAATTGTATTTAAAATCCATATATTAATTAATAATTAATAATTATTATTTGTTAATTGTAACACTTTGAAAGCATTATGTATGATAATTTAGTGAATTAACTCTCACAGTTTTTATATATTTTTTTTTTAATAGGAAATTTAAAAATGACAATATTTAATAATATTAATAATTGTTTTTGATTAAAAGAAAGTATTTAAATACATGCATATAAATAATTTAGAACATAGAATTAATTATGCAATGAAAAATTTTGAATTTTATTCCGTAAATCATGATATATTTTCAATTTTCTATAGCTTTGGTGAACTAAACTGTTCATTCATCGGCCTCTTTAGACATACAGCGCTCCCGGTGGTGACGACTGTCTGTAGTAAAATTTTCAATCAAATTTTCAACGAATGGATCATAGCAGGAACAATGTCTCACTGTCCATGACGTCATTACGCCGTATTGCCGTTTATCATTGTTAAACGGCAATACGGCGTAATGACGTCATGGACAGTGAGACATTTTTCCTACTATGATCCATTCGTAAAACTGAACATTGGAAAATCTAGTTATTAGGAAAATTTGAACATTGGAAAAAGTTGATCTTGGAAAAATTAAAATGTGGAAAAAGTGGTACAGTCCCGACACGGCAGCTGAATGATTGTCTTAGCACTTTTCAGTTTCATTTTATAAACTGATAACCTGCTCCGTTCCGTATCCAGTTTGTTATCTTAATTCGTGGTTAACGCTAATAAACTGATAACAGATTTTATTACCGGCAGAATTCGGCCAAAACAGTAAACACTTTACCGGTCAATGACCGGACATGTTGCCAGACGTACGAGAATTCTCGTATTCGTACGAGAATTGAACACAAGCGTACGAGGTACGAGGACACCCTATTATCGTACGCCAAATATACGAGAATTCAATCATTTTTTATAAACCTAATTATTTTATTTTTTTTTTTATTTTAGATTATTGAATTTGAACAGTTTAACATAATAGATTAATAATAGATTAATATATATAAAATGAGATTTTATCGTATATAAAAATAGTCTTATCTATCTTCGTGTAAACATATTTTATATTATGTATAGAACGATCTTGTGAAAATATGTAATTGTATTTATTACACGGTTAGAGTTAATATACACGGTTTATAATAGATAGTAATTTACATTGATAACGATATCAAATTCAGAAATGCGATATTTTGTAGTAATTCTGAATTCGTTATTTCTTTATGTAGTAAGTGATATGTCAATATAAACTTAAAGTTATTTATTATTTATAAATTGTTATATTTGTTATTGTTTTTTTTAAATATTTAAACATGCACGAGACTAGTGAAAGTGAAGATGATCATGCAGGTACTTCAAAGACCAAAAAAAGAAAGCAAACTCATAGAGCTCAAAAATTTAGAGACGAATGGTTAAATTTATCAGATTTAAAATCATGGTTACTTCCAGTAGAAACTGATGCTTTTAAAGCTAAATGCAAAGTGTGTAATATTATAATGGTTGGTGAATTGACAAACATTAAAATGCATGGTAAAGGTATAAAGCATTTGCAAAATTGCAAACAGTTGAAAAAACCTATATCAACATTCTTCAAAACAGCACCAACCAATTTGAATACTGATGTTTCTAAAGCAGAAATAAAACTGTCTGGATTTATAGCAGAACACAATGTTTCATTTATGGCAATGGATCATTTATCTGATCTGCTTAAAGAAATATTTCCAGATTCAAAAATTGCCCAAGAAATAAATCTTAAAAGAACCAAAACCACAGCAATCATCAAAAATGTGATAGGAGCTTCGCATAAAGATAATTTAGCTGCACAATTGATGAAATGTAAATTTAGCATTCTGACTGATGAATCTACAGACATCGGTACAGTAAAAACATCTTGTGTAGTAGTGAGGTTAAATATTAACAATTCAAAATAATAGACAAATAATATAGTATTTAAATAAACTTTTAAATGTACTATTTTCAGATTTTATGATGAATCGACAAAACATGTCGAATCAAAATTTTGGGAATTGCATGATGTTTTTGATATCCCAATTGATAAGCAACCAGCAGCGACGGCTGAACATTTATTTAATTGCCTGATTGCAACGTTGAATCGTTTTAAAATTCCATTAGAAAATATAATTGGATTCGGCTCTGATGGGTGCAATGTAATGATGGGCTCTAAGAATTCAGTGGCAACAAGATTTAACCAGATGTGTCCAGGTATTTTTATACTAAAATGTATATGCCATAGTGCACATTTATGTGCATCAGAAGCATGCAAACAAATACCAAGATCTTGTGAGGATATGGCTCGCAATATCTTTAACTTTTTACACAGCAGTGCTAAACGGCAAAGTACTTTAAAACAGTTCCAATTGTTCATGGATCTTAAACCAAAAAAAATTTTACACCCTTCACAGACCAGATGGCTTTCTTTAGAAGCTGTAGTAAACAGAATTTTGGAACAATGGGAAGCCTTAAGACTATACTTCAATGACACATATTTAGATCAAAAACTTTTTTCGACGGAACAGATTTATAATTCATTGAATGATAAATTCATAAAATTATATTTCTTTTTTTTAGCATGGATACTACCCAAATTTAACGAGTTTAACAAATATTTCCAAACCCAAAAAGTTGTCATCAATGATCTACATGACAAAATTCGACTTCTGTATCAGGAAATCTTATTATCGTTTTTAAAAAGAAACTATGTAATGCAAAATGATCTCAGTAGTGTGAGACCTGACAATGGAGAACACCATCTTCCTGATAGCCAGTTATATTTAGGTGCCCAGGTTCTAAAATACATAAATGTACCTGAACTAGCTAACAAGAATGTAGAGAAAAAACACTTTTTCAAGAGTTGTAGATATTTTTTGCAAACCGCTGCTTTAGAGCTTAAGAAGCGGTATAACATGGACGATCCTGTACTGAGTAAGCTGCCATCATTGAGTGCAAAGAATGCCCTATCCATCGAGTACCATGATTCGCACCCAACTCTTGTACCATTAATATCATTAATGACAAGAATAGTGCCAGAAAACAATGTGGAATTAATTCAAAAGATAGATGACCAGTGGCGTAGTCTTCCATTAAAAATAATGCACATGCCTGACTCCATTACTAATTTACAGTATGCCAATGGATCAGCTGATATATTTTGGTAATAAATATATAATTTAATTTTGAAAAGTAAAGTAAGTATATTTAATTTATATATTATTTCAGGTCTAACATCAAGGATTATGATATAAAAACTGAAGCAATAGGACAAGAACTTCCAGATTTTGCTTTATCAGTTCTTTGTCTACCGCACTCTAACGCGGACTGCGAGCGAATTTTTTCTAGCGTTAATGCTATAAAAACGAAGTATAGAAACAAGTTAATTACCGAAACTATAAATGGTACTATACTGACAAAAGAGTGCATAAAGGGCGGAAGATCTCAAACAAAAAATTGTGTTAACTTTGTTCCTAGTAAGTTAATGATTAATAGAATGACTAGTAATACATTATATCCTAAAAAAGAAATCTCATCAGAAAATATTTCTGCTGATATATTTTATTCTGCTGATGAATAAAATTGTTTTAACTACTGGTAAATATAAATTTTTATTTCTAAGTTAAAAGTATTAGGTTTGTGCAATTTGTGAACTTAACTATACCTACCATACAGAATAAATAAGTTGTTACATTTTTTTTTATAATTTTAGATTGTTTTGTTTGAATTGTTAAATATTATGTTTATTAAGGCAGTGATTTTGATTATTATATTTTTTTCATGTTCTTTAATCAACCCTTTCAAATTGAAGTGGTTAAATTTAACTACTGGTAAATATAAATTTTTATTTCTAAGTTAAAAGTATTAGGTTTGTGCAATTTGTTAACTATGCCTACCATACAGAATAAATAAGTTGTTACTGTTGCGGCCCACCTCGCAGTTTAGTCGTGGTACCCGGAGTCAGTTGAGGCGAAACAACCAGAGTGCGCGTGCGTTTATGTGCGTCGCCACAATAGTACAATACCACAGAATAATTATTCTGTGACAATACTATCTATACTCAATGATAATATTGTATAATGTATATCTGTGATTATGTATGAATGATTATAGATATAAGAAATCAAGAAATGAGTAGTATGACTATAGCGAGCGAAGCGAGTTTTTTTTTTAGTGTACGAGAATTGAAGTTAAAATACGAGAATTTTGGGAAGCTTGATACGAGATTTTAGCCATAGGTATCTGGCAACACTGCGGCGGTCATTGTAAGAACGGCCCTAACATATATATCTTAGTCCGTGCTGTATACCTATTTTGTTAAATCGTGCTTGAACCACAGAACCTTGAACTGACGCGCACGCCGACACCGGATTTCGCGCCAAATGACGGCCAATGGACTGTGACAGATCTGTGGTTATATTGTAATCTGTAATCTGTATCCTGTATTAATCCAAAGTAGGTATACCTATGAACACGGTCTTAGAACCTATCTTCTAAGACCGTGCCTATTAATATCTAATTCTATCGTCTAATTTCTGCGAATCCACGAAGGTTGAAATTTCAATTCGAAAATCTTTCACAATCCATATTTCATACTATTAATTATTATCCGTGTTTAATTTTTTATACATATTTGGCTATAAGACATTAATTTTGTTTGTTGGCTGTATTGCTGCAAGTATAATTATATTATACTTTGTTCTGTAGTTCTGTGCATTTCCCAACGTACTACCGTGAGGTAATATTATATATTTTTCTGTTGTATTTTACCTACGTACTTCTTGATTTTGAAATTAATGTTTTGTATGTTTTCTAACTATGTGTTTTTATATTACTATTATATTTAATATTTTGTTTGTATAGGGTTTTCTCAACTACTAATTAAAAATATTATCGAAATGGCGTCAAATGAAGCAGAAGACGAAAATATAAGAACACTCAACTATGACGAGTTGGATGTGTATAGTAAACTAGAAGTTAAACTTAAAGCACGTAATAAAATTACATGCCGCAAAGAAATTACCCTGCCCTGCGCACATGTGGAAGACACTGACCTTTCAGATGTTTTGGAAGCTAGTAATATTCCTTCAGTTAGACCCAATAAACGTTTGGAGGATAATGCACGAGCAATTGGTACATTAATGGATAATATTCGCAAACTGAAACGCACTTCAGGTATTAATATTTGAAATAAACGTGTTTTTTTTTTCATACGGTTAAATTATTATTACGAATTTATCAATTTTATATTTTTATATATTAGAAATGGAAATGGATTTTGCTATCGATCAAGGAAGAAATGACAATGATGACATCAGTCAAACACTTGCACGACTTCGACAGCAGTCAGAAAAACTTTTTAAAAACATTATACATACTCAAGTTGCTTTTAATGAATGTTTAAGTTTGACGGACAGTTTAGAAAACAAGGAGCATGTAAAAAACCACTTAAAGTTAATTGAAAAAACTTGTAAATTTGATAGAGGAGTAGAATCAGTCATTAGTTGTAACAAAGACAAGTTAGAAAAACATATTGACAAAAACTTGAAAATTGAAAATGTCGAGGAATTTAAAAAGTATGTACAAATTGCAGTTATTTTATTATTTTAGGTAATACTCGTAATGTTTGTTTTATAAGATTATTTTTGAAAAGTGTATGATGGTCATTGAGGGCAATATTAAAAATATAAAATGTATATTTAAAAAAGCAGACATTTTGTAGGATTATAAATATTGTATGTGTTAAAATAAGTGGCTTGGGATGTAAATATGACATGTAATGAGGTATACAAACGTTCAGTTTTTATTCTAAACTTGACAGAACAGGTATGACGTTTAGACAAGTCTTAACTTGTTTTTTCCAAAATTGAATGCTTGTTCTAGGGGTAAAAACTAAACATATTGTTTTTGATTTTTTGAATAAGTGAGAATGATCACATGCATTTTACATTTAATTAATACAAATAGTAGGTAGTGAACCACAGGCATCAACTTACCTGATCACATAAACCTTCAGTTAAGTTTGAAACAAAAACTGTACTTGTGTACTGTGTATGCTCCTTAAGTCTTATAAAAGTTTGTACATGTGTGTTAAAACACTTAATATAATGTACATATTTTCAAGGCTATTTTTTTAACTTATTAAATTAAATAGAAACAAGTTAATATAAAAAACAAAAGTTACTTTTCTTTTTTTTTTAAACTTATTATTTACAATTCATGCCAAAGCACAACAAGCCAATTTGATCACAGAATACGTATTTAGTACTTAACAATAATAAAAATAATACATAAGTATAAAAGAAGTTGTTAGAAAAATAACAGAAAAGGAGGCCATCCTAATAATAATAATAAAAATAAAAAGATTAATTGAACCTTACTAAAAAAAGCTTATAATTATTATGGTTAATTTTTATATTGATAATGGCACCAATTATAACTAATGTTGTACTATATGTTATCTCGTTAAAAGATTTTAAATTAATGAGATGTGATTTTCTATAGAAATTTATGTAAGTGTTGTTTTTTTTTAATACTGCATTCATCATTTTGACAGCCTACAATTTCTTCACAATTTATTATTTACAGTAAATACTATAAGTTACTAGCTGATCCCGTGCACTTTGTTACCCGTAAAAAATGGCAACTCTTTAAGAAATTATGATTGTTCAACTACTTTTCGATGTAACTCGCTGCAGTAAGTGCAACTCAGCCACCCTGGTAGGCAATTCGACTACATTGGATCGCAGACAAAGTGCAACTCATCCACCTTGGTAGGCAATGATCAAAAATTTGACTTAATGCATGCTTGTACCTGATCTGCCTGAATAACCAATGGCAACCATTAATAAATAAATACTAATTCCTCCTATAACCAATAACAACCATTTATAAACAAAAATTTCCACCGTAAATCTCAAAATTCCCGCTTGCACCGTGACACGAGATTTTTATATATTAGATAATATTATTAGTAATATTTCCTACTATTATTATTATTATTTTTTTTTCCTATTAAAACATTAATTTGTACAAAATAATGTATATTTGAAATCTATGAGGGGGTACTATAAAATGATTAACTTAACTGGACTTGAAAATTAATTAACTAATCACTGCTTATTATGAAAAAAAGAAATAGAAGTAACTTGTTAATGCTCAGCCTTGCATATACATAAATTAGAATGTAATTCATGCATTCTTGATTCATAACATTACTTTTACAATCTTAAACAATATTATTTATATTATATTATCATGTTTAACTTTTTTATAGTAAAATCGTAGAGATCTGGGTCAAATATAAGACACTTTTTTTAGTTATAAATAATAATAATGTTATACAGCTATACTCAGTTCAGGTTAGTATTGAACTGCCTCGCGCATGCAGACTAACCCGCCGAACAGTGCCTGACCCCCCATGCGATGGCTATGCGTTCTGTGATTGGCTGACAGTCATTGTCTATCATCGGCGCCAGTGCTGGCCGCAGTGCATACGCTCCCACCGGTATCCGGAATGCGCGAAAAAAACGTTTTTTGGTCGAGTTAGCGGTTCAATCTTAATCTGAACATAGTATAGTCATTAGATTAAATAATAATGTACTTATGATTTCATTATTTAAATACTATAACATTATTTTTGTTATTTCTAAGAATTAAGTAAAGATTAAAGTGTTTTAATTATGTTTTTTCAGTGCATATAGTGAATTGGCCCAAGGGATAGTAACTAAAACTTATGACACCAGTGTGAAAACATATAAAAACCATGAACATTTATTAGCAATTAAACAATTCAATGAACCCAATGAAGGATTAATTGCAGAAGAGTTGGTAGAAGGGAAGTTAGATCCATATACAAGACAACCAATTACCAAACCAGTATGCAACAAAGTTTGCAAACATATATATGATTTAGAATCAGTTAATCAAATGTTCCAGAGTAAAATGTTTGTATCTTGTCCGTATATTGGATGTACAAATAAACGTTTTACAAAAGCTGATCTGAATCTTTCCGAGATTAATTAATGAATTATTATTCGTTTAACTGAAAAAAGGAACTGTAATTTTTTTATTTTCTATTAAGAAATACTTTTTGTGTTATTTGTATAAATTAATTGATGTAAAAAAGAAGTTGAATTGAGACTAAGTCACTCAGGATTACCATGATAATAGTTAATCACTATTATTTTGTATACTTACATTTATTATTTATATATACCTAATTAAAGAAAATTGAATTATATAACAATCACAATAAGAGTACATCTCATAAATGTAAAGTATATAATATTATATATTATTTTCATTTTATAAAAGGACATTTTTTTTTTTTGGTGTTGAATTTATTAAAATATACTACTAAACTAAATTCATTGTATTGAATATTTATTCAACCAAACTTTATGAAAATTCCAACATTTACCTCTTATCAGCACTACCTCCCTTTCTAACCAGTAGAAGATCTTATGAACATTTTCCAATAGAAAAAAAACAACATTGCTTTAAATTGTTTTTTATACTGAATTTAAAATAGACAAACATACAATAATTGTAATTTATATTTGTTTGATTATTAAATTATTAACAATTATTTCAGTATATAAAATTTAAAAAAATGCATTTCTTATTAGTCTTACACTGTTTAATAGTTACCATTTATTTATGATAACATTTTTAAATGTATTTTTTAATTGTTTCATATAAATTATAAATGTAAGTGACTATGAATATAGTTAAATATTTATTATCAAACCAACAGTAAATACAATTTTCTAAGTATGATGCTAAAATTTCTGATTTACTTTTTATTTTATTTCAATTTAAAATTTTCACAATTAAAATAAAGTTTTGTTCACTCATCCATTTTATGTTATAAGCAAACTAATTTATCAGTCACGACAGATCAAATCATCTACCTATCAAATTTGTACTATCTTAGTTTAACACCTAAAATTTGTGTAGCATTTATTTCAATCAGTTTGTGTACTTCATTTACTTCTGCTTGACTCAATGTTTTTTCTAAATGTCTATAAACTATGCGATAACAATGGCTTACATTTCCAGTTTTTGGATGTTTAAATTGGTCTATTAGTTTTACTTGTTCAACTAGCTGACCACCGTAGTTTCCAACAAGTTCATAGAAATCATTGGAGCAGAATGGTTTTTCCTTGGGCAACCAAAAACTAATATCATTAATGCATTGAGGGTATATGCTGATTGGTTTATATTTCATTCGTCCATCTTTGGGTAGGTTTTGAAACTGGTTGAGAAATCCTGAATCTTTGGACCAGAATAAACGTATATCTGGTATAGAATAAAATGGCATTGCTAGTCGTTCTAATCCAAGACCAAATGCCCAACCAATTCGGTTGCCAGCACCGGCATTTTTTAATATTTCATGTCGAATAACACCGCATCCTAAAGCTTCAATCCATTGACCATTGTAGTTAATTTCTAATTCAAATGATGGATGTGTAAATGGAAAATACTCTGATACCCATCGGTATTCGATTTCTTCGCCAAATACTTTTTTAATCATCGTTACCAATGTTTTTTTCAAGTGATCAGTAACAATTTCATTGGCTTCTTTTGAATAAACCCCTTGCTTTTCATTGTTTGAATTGTTGTTGTCATTATCAAATACATTAACATTAGTTCCGTAGATTAATTCTAATTCATTTGGTGTAAATATATGCACACCGTCAGCCTGATGGAATACAGGATAATGAGTGGCATCAATTTCATCTCTCCTATACACATCACCAAATACCACAAAGTTGTCCAAACCCATTTTTATCAATTCGGACTGATGGGCAGTACAGTGGGCACGAAGCATGTGAGTCTTATTCAAATAATAACTATCGGTTTTGTTTCTACTTGGGTGATCTTTGGGCACAAGTAGAGAGTCAAAATTTTCATTTGTCGTCACGACTGGATTGATTTTGTCGTAAATAGAAAAAATTGGATTACCCGTTCGTCCTCTGAAATGATCGTAGAAAAAATCGACAAGACGCTGTTTGAACAAGTTGAGAGGGTGGCCACAACGGTTGTGATTGTTAGTACCGATAAACGATAATATTTTTGGAGTGACATTCGTATATTCGTCTTCAGTGTATGATTTACCATCAACCACTACAGATTTAGAAGCGGCACGACTTATACTCGGGTGTTTTGATTCTATCGTGTAACCGATACTGAATTTCAAGTGGCGGAAAAAGCACACTCTGGTATTATATTGTAGTTTGAACATGTTTATATTGTTTTACTTATAAAATCATATTTTTAAATACTATTATTAATTAAACAATATTTACAAATTTCATTTTTATTTTTCAGTAATTTACTTTTACTATTCTACAGTCACGGCCATCTTAAGAAAGATAACTGAAGTGATAAGGTCATTCCAAAATCCATTACCATGATAGCACATGATAGTATACAATTTTTATGAAAATATTGTGTTTTGGGTAGGTACCTATATTTTTTATTAGACCATTATGGCATTATTTCAACCATGGTTTTATTAACGATTAATGAAATATAATATAGGAATACCTATAAATTATAATATGAATTATATTATAATATCATCATTCATTATTGATAGATTGATATTTATTAAGCTTATTAAATCTTTAATATCAACACTCTCGGGCTACACCAGCTACCATGGCTAAATAACAGTTATTTAGCCATGGGATATACCTGGCTACCTATTATATTTATTTATTTTAGTTTTTAAAGTTTAATACCACGTAAATACGTGATATTTTGATGCGCTTTAAAAATAAGCAGTTTTAGGTTCTGAGCGGAGCTATGCATATTGTATTGTGCGTTTGTTCAAATTTTTACGACGTTGGATATTGAATCATAGAGTGATTTTCTTATTTTGTTGCAATAAGTCAAAAACGAATAACCGTAGATACTTGCAATTTTCACCATATGTTCATTTTATCATTTTCTATAGGTACTTGATAACATTTTCAAAATATTTTGACTTGATTTGAGCTGTTTAGTGTTTACGGACATTTTGAATTTTAAATTATTTTAGTTTTTTTTCTATAGATGTTAATAAAATTAAAAGATAACACAAAATTGAAAACAAATTATAAAATAATAACTAATTAGGTACATACAACAACAATATATTTATATAATTATATGTATAATAATTCAAATTTAAAGTAAGAAGATATATATTAAAACATTTTTTTTCTCGATTTGCTCTGAGCAAAGGCATTTACGATTTCTTCATAATTTATGGATTTTTATATAATATCTTGTTCAATGGAAAGCAATGTAAGGTCTAATAGTTTGTTTTGTCCAATTAAATTTCTTAAATACGATTTAATTATTTTGAATTTCGAAAAACTCCTTTCTGCACAAGCCGATGCTACTGGCATCGTCACTCGTCACTCGTCAGCATTATTTAATATTTATTCGTAGCGCGATTGTAATGTTTGGAAAACGAGCGTCTAGAGACAGCTCCCTCGGAGCAGTTTCTCTTATCACAAAACCATTATCACATACCCGATCATTATCACGGTCACAAAGTTTAATACGTTTACTACGTTATTATATTAATATAAAATAAATAAATAAATATGTTAATATAAAATAGTTAATTAATATTACATTATAAGATTACATAATTTCAATAATATTGTATTGTTTCACTACAGTACTACACTCAGTATAAATTTATAATACGATTGGTAAGTCATTCAAAAAACTAAAAAAAAAAGTTAAGAAGTTAAAATTAAAATTATTATAGTATAAAAATTAGAAGAAAATTAATTAAAAATATACGATTATTTCAACCATGGTATAAACTAGGTCTTATTTTATATAACTGTGGTCAGAATCAATAGTAATGTAGGGAGTTTTGTCATTTCCTTTTAAATCGGCGATTATTTGATTTCTAATTGTTAATGTAGATTTATTTAATCTTTGTTCTTCTGTTGCTTTTACTCTTTGTTTTTTGGTGGAATAAAATCTATATATAAATATCACGTACCTATTTTACACGATCCAGTAATTTTTAAGGAACGTTTTCCCATACTTTTACTATGAAATACTCCAGAGCGATGACAATAATACTTCCTTGTAGCTACAGTTTTATTTTTATTACATTTTACTCCTCTGTTTTGAACAAATCTAGTTGAAGAGCTTATTTCTTCCCTCTCTCTCCAATCATTAAATTCTACAATTAATTAACAAAATATTTATACATACTAATACTGATTACAAGACACTGTCAATAGTTTTGAAAATTGTATCTCTACCTTGTAATGAAGCAAAATTATGAGAAGTTATTTCTAACTGAGGATTATTTTTCTCAATTCCAGTAAAGTGCGTGGCTTTTATATGTCGTGCTAAATTATATTTTGTTTTTAATTGGATGCTGCAGTATGCACATTTAAAATACATAATTAAAAATATATCAAAAAACAATGTGTTAAAATATTTTAAAAATATAAAATCAAAAAAACAATTTACTATAATATTTAAGAAACAATATTCATATAAAAAGGTGTTCATATAGAAAGTGTTACATTAATAAGTAAGAAAATTTTCACAAGAAATAAAAATTAATACAGATAACAGTTGAAAAGGGTTTTACCTGTATTAAATAAATGCTGTGTGTATGTCAATATAGACAATACAGTACCTACATTAGTATCTTAGGTAATAATAGAAAAATATACAAAAATTAAATAAATATATATCTTTCATATAGATTATGTGTAAATGGATATGTATAAAAATTGAAATTTGTTAATGAATGGTTTAATAAAAAATTATATTCATCTATTAGGAATAATACCGTGGCTACAATGTATTCTAAAAGCTTAAGAATACACAAATATTTTCAATAAATTCAAATAATATATCAAAAAGTGTTAATAATATTATTGAAAGAATTAACATAATTATTAATAATCAAATTTTTGTGTAAATACAATATATTTTACATTTACAATAATAAATTATTAATTATGTATATTTTTCAAATGATTTGACTTTAATTTGGCGCTAATTTAAACTTAGTTTATAGGTCTATGGTAAGAACGCGTCCGTCGCTGCGCATCGGTTCCCCTTCCATACCGATCGGAAACCGGCCGGCAACGATCGCCGACAGCCGTCGTTGACAATGTTGACATTCGTGCATCGTGCGTACGTAGCGACTGCAGCAAACGCGCTTTGCGTAATACTATTATGTTCAATTATATGTTTATAACGTAATTTTTTTTAATTCATTATGGATAATCAAGTTACACCCCCAAAACGAAATCGTAGTGGAAAGGTAAGCATTTATATATATTTATAATATTTACATTTTATTTGCCAATAGTCACTAATGGGTGGCTCCTCACACAGTCACACCTCTGAACCGTTCACGTTATTTATTATTATTTTTTTTTTTTATTACCCTTGTCATATAAACATTAAACATCAAAATATTTTATTTAAATATAAAATGTAAAAGTGGCACCCAGTGAATATTTACATGTCTGACGTATTTTTTAAATTATTAAAATTATTTTTATTATTTATGGTCATATACTGGATGTACCTACCTATTTTTTTTTTTATAGTTATTATCTTCATATATAAATGTGAAAATGAAAACCTTTGAGGCCTATGTTCTCGGAAACTACTGAACCGATCGTTATGTTCATTGCGGAGAAGGTTTATGGAATTTGATCGATTCTCTAACTTAATAAACAAAGGAGTTAATTAAAATTAATTCAGGTCGTTCATCGAATAGAATAAAACGTCAACGTTTACTCAGATTAAGTCAAAATAACAATGGCTCGCCAGATAACTGCAATATTAATAGCGATAGTAACAATATTAATAACAATAATGATGATAATATAAATAATATATCTATTACCAATGGTGTTAGTCACGGTCTTAGAAGATAAGGTCGGACAACTATACATTATCAGCATTCCGCTTAGTGAGGCAAATCCATTTCAAAATTTAGCTGCTATACAATTGAGCGCTGCCCTGCAGACTTTTTTTGAGGTTATGGCATTATAGCATTATACAAGTTTAAAATAACCTTCGACCATATAAACTAGCTAATTTATTATAAACAAACTAGTTTATATGGTCGGAGAAAATAATATAATAATAAAGTCCATAAAAATAACCTCGAATACCAAATAAATATTGTTCTTAACCTCAAAATAAGTCTAACTGGCAGCGCTTTTGCGGCAACTTGGGAAATGTTTTTGCCTCATTAAGCGGAAGTATTGTAATAGGCGGGAGGGTGGGAAGTTGTCCGACCTTATCTTCTAAGACCGTGGTGTTAGTAGTATTAATGATAACAATATTAATAACAACTTTGCATTTAATGATACCTAGTAATATTGGGAAGACAGATTAACACTGGAAGCGCTGTCGACGCCTATCGTACTGATGGTTAGGCGGGTTCCCCCCTACGTGGAGTCGGGAGATTGTATGTATTTTCCCTACATTTCGCATATATTTTGCTTTAAGTGAAGTGTATTTGAATGCATTTGATAATATTAGTAGAAATTGTACTTACCAACGTATACAGTTAGCTATAAAAGCGTATAAAGTTTCGATACCAGAATTCATTTATTATAAAAAGTAAAATAACCAATATAAAACCATATCTATACATCCCGAATTGGAAGGTACAAATTGTTTCTACCAGAGCGCGTTTTGTTAATCTATTTCCCCAATAGTCGATATTATTAATGATACTAGCTGATCCCGTGCACTTCGTTGCCCTTAAAAATGTGTGATTGTTTAAATCTTTTTGGATGTAACATGTAACATAACAGAACATTGTGAGATGATACATTAAATAATACATTTGTCGTAAAACGTAACTTTTAATGCCATAGACATAAATATATATGTGAAAAGAATTGCAAGCCAAATACAATTTACATTTTTATTATTGTTGTAAAACATAATAACATATATTCTTCAGCCCTCAGTTTCTGTTGATTACGACATATGTAATTGAATCGTTCCGAACTAATTAAGTCCCTGTAGTAATGTAGTGGATTAAAACCATCTCTAACCATCAATCTAAATGCATAAAATTGCATACAGGTCACAGTTTTATTACGGCAGTACCTTCTTGAGGAATGGTCAAATAATAGCCGTCTTCTCCCATTACAAACATCAATGGATATTGGAGAGGATCGTAAGATCCGTGTAATTCAGAGACCCTTTTAAGTTGGCCGTCTCTACCGTGCAGCACGATATCTCTGGGACCTTTTTCTTCATCTACCAAAAGAACAGCTACCTCGTTTACAGCTGGAGCATTATATCTGCCCGGGTGTGCTGTCTGTATTGGGCGGTCGGAGTGAATAATTAATTTTAAATTATCCGAAGAGTTTTGTTCTAAGTTTTGTTTAAAACTTCGTATATATATATTGTGGCTGTTCAGTGCGGTCTGTAGTTCTTTAATTAAATCAATGTTTAGCGCTGATCTGCGTCTGAAATAAAATAAATTTGCAAGAATTGCGGATTTTGGCCTGATTGTGGTAAAAAACTACCTATAAGGTGATAAACTTGGCCCTCTATTTTAAAAGTGGGCATAAAATGTTGTTCTCTAATTTCTTTCGCGCCAAACGAAGTCATTTGAAATAGGCTATTGTACCTACGTATGTTGGTTAGAAAATGTCTACTATGTAAATTATTATTTGTCAAAAGACTTTTTATTGGCTCTAGCCGCTCCTAAATATTGGGGAGACTGACTTTTCCAGAAGCACAGCACAAATCATTAGGTTCATCGGCCCATTTTTTGGCAGAACATTTAGAGCAGATCTTTTCTATGGCTCTGATTTGGACGGATGACTGTTGAGCATAATCAATCTGTGGATCGTATGTGAAAGCCGATCTGTTACTATGAGCTAAAACTCGATTGCGAACACTAGCTGTTGACGTCTGTTGTCTTTCTCTCTGATTTTGAAGGCGCTCGGAACGTTCATAGATCGATTCCCTAGCGCGAGCTTGTACATTTCTAATATTTTGTTCTTCAAGCCGCTGTGAACGCTCGAAACTTGACTCTCTTGCACGCGATTGCGACGCGTATTCTCTCTGACTTGCAAGACGATTTTCAGTTTCTGATTGAGATTCTCCATGACGACGTATTTTTATCGCCCTAGCCTGTGAACTATTTCTAGAAAGTTGAGATCTTGTTCTTTTGGGCATTTTAAAATGAGAAAAAAAACTAAACAGTAATGTAATGTATTGTTTATACACACGCCGATTATTATTTATTATTATAATAGCTTTAAAACCCATGGCAACTATTTTTAAACACAAATTTCTATCGTAAATCTCAAAATTCCAGTTTGAGCACCTCCTCTGGATGATCAATTCCCTTTTTAAATTAGCCTATATTCATCAATGATAATGTCGGCTTCTAATGGTAAAATTTTTTTTAAAATCTGTCCAGTAGTTTCGGAGCCTATTCAATACAAACAATCAAATCTTTCCTCTTTATAATATTAGTATAGATATAGATATAGATTATTAACAATATTCACGATTTTCCTATTGACGAAAATTTAGTTGAACCACGTGTTCCATGACGTAGCCGTGAAATGTTGGCATTTACTTATGATAAATTAATCTCTATATTAATAAATTATAAATTTGCCTTGAACGCTCCATCACATGTAAACGGCTGCACCGATTAGGCTAATTCTTTTTTTGTTGTGTTCGTAATATATTGTCAGGAGAAGGTTCTTAACTCTTAAGTAAGATAATTTTAAGAAAATCCACCGGAAAAGTAGGACATTTGGATGTAGGTGCCATCTGTCCAGTAAGAACAGAAGCTAAATAATAATATATTTTTGTTTATTGTAAGGTTGCTATTGGTCATGATTGAATAATGAATATAATTTTAGACCTGTAGCTATGTAGCTTAGTAAAAATGGTATTCCCAAGACTAATTTTTCGACACATGCACATCGTAATATCAACGTGTTAATAAAACATTCGTAATTACTTACGCACTTCGAGGAGTCTGTAATCCACCGCAGGTGCATTGCCTACCTGAAAACATACTATGTGTCTCACGCATACAAGCGTGTCTCTCGGGTAATTATATATTCAAGATGATCGATGAAAATTTTTAAGTTTTGAACATCATACACCGAACATTAAATAAACGAATAAACGCAAATAAACGAATTGAACAAATTTTGAATCCTATAGAGTTGGTACATATTTTAACGAGCAACGCAGTGAACGGGATCAGCTATAATATATATATACAATTAATGCGTTTTTGAGTCCTTGAACTTATACACATAAGTTATAATATTGGATATTTCCAACTATTTCACCTGAGGTAACTTTTGCCTGGGCAACGCCGGGGGGGCAGCTAGTCTTTTAATAAAATAGATGTATTATAAATTACATGCATAATAATATGTAATAAAATAATTTAAAATAAAATAAAATAACTTAAAAGTATATACAAATTATTAAACTAGTTTTTTATATTATATTAATTATGGTTATAGATATGTTAAAGAAGTGTTACATAGATAAATGTAATGATTATATTATGATTATGTTTAATTATGTAAATCATGATGAAAATGAATAATGTATTTAGTTAGTACGGGGCTTTTTTTCCGGGGTTTTTATTAGATGTACATAAATTTAAATTTGTTTTTTTTTATTACTTAGGTTGTTCATACCGACCAGAAACAAATTATTATAAATCTATACAAGGATATCCTCATCACAGAACCCGAAATAATGTATGACAATTTAATGACAAGGGTGTCTGTAGCATGTGGCATTGGAATACTAACAGTCAAAAACACAATCAGTGAATACAAGCGTACGGGCAAAGTATCCTCTCCAATGAACAAGAAGAAAAGACCTACTATAATAGATAAAGTGGACGATTTTGACAAAAATGCAATTCGTCAAAAAATCCATGCATTTTGGTTTAGACGAGAAATTCCGACATTAACAAAAATGATACGAGTAGTAAACGATGATCCTGATCTTCCAAATCTAACACGTACGTCATTCCAAAGATTGTTAAAAAGCATGCAATTTGAGTACACAAAAAGGGACAGGAACAGTGCTCTTACCGAAAGAGAGGATCTTGTTACTTGGCGGCGCAATTATATTTCTGATATTCGACGTTATCGACAGGAAGGCCGAACAATTTATTTTTTGGGTGAAACGTGGGTCAATACTGGAGATAGTTCGTCAAGAGTATGGGTCGACCAAGGCTTAACTACAGGGTCACATAATCCAACAGGAAAAGGCAAACGAATCATTGTTGTTCACATCGGGTCGGCTGAGGGTTTCATCGCAGGTGGTCTTTTGTGTTTCGAATCAAAAAAAAACACATCTGACTATCACGACGAAATGAACGGCGATATATTTTTCGACTGGTTCTGTGGCGTTTTACCTTTATTGAAAGATAACTCGGTAATAGTTATGGATAATGCACCGTACCATTCGGTTCAAACAGAACAATCACCTACCTCTTCTTGGAAAAAGGCTTCCATGATTGAATGGCTTAAATCCAAAGGCGTAAAGACCAACCCATCAATGATAAAATTTGATTTGTTAAAACTAGTTCGAAAGATAAAACACAAATATAATTTGTACGTAGTTGATGAAAAGGCCAAAAAACAAAACAAAATTGTACTACGTTTACCTCCATACCACTGCGAACTCAATCCCATTGAGTTGGCATGGTCGGTAGTAAAAAGATATGTTAAGGCAAATAACACAACATTTAAGATAAATGACGTTGGGCAATTATTAAACGATGGTATACAAAAAGTGACACCTGAAATGTGGTCCAATTTTGTTTCACACACTATAAAAGAAGAGGACAAATGTTGGCAAGTAGACTATATTTCTGATGAGATGTTGGACGAAGAACCGACATCGCACGTATTAACGATTACAGGATTGATGACTTCGGATTCAGAAAACAGCGATTGACGATTTTTTTAAAAATATTATAATATCTTTGTAAATAATCATGTTCAATTTGATAATTTTAGTTATACTAAAAGCTAATAAAAAACAAAACAAAAAAATTGTTGTTAATTTATTATTACTATGATTATTATTTGTATTGTTAATTTGTATAAATATAAATACTTAATATATACATATAAGTATGTGCGTATATTTATAAACGAACAGGCATACCTTTTATGGTAATGAATTAATAACATAAAAAAAAAATAATGATTGCCGGGTCACCACTCATCATTAATATTATATTAAATTTATAAAAATGAATACTATAGTCCACTTCACGAAAACTGGCGGGTCGCCGCCGTCCGTCTTACCCCGGATCTCACCCAGCCTGTTGACAATGGTTCTCATTCTATGCGACCACTTGTTGCGGTCCGAATTAAATGAAATGTAGGTATATAAGATTTACTAAAAAAAGAATTTATTATTTTAGTAACCAGCATTTTTTCGGCTTGAATGCATGTCAGGATTAGACTCCAAACTCCAGCACTTGGTGTATAGGCTTGAACAGTTTTTTGAGTTAATGACTCATTCGTTCCGCCAATAGCATACATTACACCGTTCAAGACTCCTACACTAACTTCATAGCGACAAACCGACATTTCTGAAACTGGGTTCCATTTGTCAAGACTGGGATCAGAACATTCGACAGATTTCAAGTATGATGAACCTCCTACCTACATAATCGAATTAGGAAAATGAAATGGATGAAAAACGTAACTATTTAATTATTTACTGCATATAAGAGGTTATTGAGTATTCCAACACCAAAATGGCTTCTTTTACTAGACATATTAGGTACCCTTCGCCATTATTGAGTATTAATGTCAAAAACCTCAACACTGTTCAAATGTTCATAATAGTTGTTAGCATCATTATATCCACCTACCTACCATTTAATAAAATATTTACAATATGAAATAAGTAATACATTAGCATGACTTACAGCATACATGCAATTATCTATTGCACCAATTCCAAAATGTTTTCGATTAACTAACAATTCAACTTTTGATACCTGGTAGGGTTATTGTGATGATACATCAAGCATTTCGACAGAACGAAAACTTTTAGCGTTTAAATCAATGCGAACATTTGATTTGAAACTTGAGCTCCACCCACAGCGAACACGAACTGATCTTTTATAACACTCAAACCACCTGCCACATGGAATTTACTCAATTCAAATTATTTTAAAAATTTTATCGTGTATAGAAAATGCCAATATAAACATTCAGTGAAATTTTCAAGTATTTACAAGCATACGTTTTTTAAGTACAACAATAAATAAGAAAATCGTTACATGAGAAATCGAGTGACTGTTGTAAAAATATGAATTTAAAACGCTCATAAAAATTTAATTTGACTTTCTTGTAGACATTTTTTTTGTCACACGTTTTTTTAAAATAATAAACTCTACAATTTTTTTTCAAATCATAGTCAATATTAATAACAATAATACACGTTGCACATAGTCAATAGACAATAATATACGAATTTTAAAAAATAATTATGAATAATAGGTACCTACACGTTTTTAAAAAAAAAAAATAATCAATTATACATTTTTTTTTTCAAATCGTAGGTAGTCAATATTAATATCAATAATACACATTACACAATATAGCCAATAGACAATATATACTTTTGGCCCTTGCGGCCTTGTCTACTACCATTTGTTTCCCTCTTTTGCTTGGCGTAAACTCTATTTTTCTTAGTTAAACTAATTAAAAAAAGGTGGATAAGTGGATGTCGCTCTGCTGTACAGTAGGTTACAAGTGGGTCACTGTAATGGATGGTGTTAAATTTGAATTCAATGATATAATATCATTGTATAAGAAAAACGATTCTGAGCGAAAACGGTCAGTCAGCCTATGATATTACCAAGTATATTTGATGATATTATTGTGAATAAAGTAATTTATAAATAACCTATTTACGTGGAGCCTTGTTTTCAATTTTCAATCCTTAGCTATAAAAGTTGAACATTTTATAAATTTTTAACTACAAAATAATTATTAAATTATAAATTTGATAAATTCTGTCCAAATTTGATCTTTAAATGCTTATAAAAAAAAACTGTGCCTATGTATTTTCAATATTTTTCAACTGCTATTGTAAAAATATGTCAGGAGTCTTGTATTAAATTTTTACACTTTTTGGCCCAACAGATAAAACTTTATTGATATTTATAGAAAAAAAAACTAAAAAAATTGAAAACTGAAAATGCCCGTAAACAGCTCAAAAAGTGTCAAAATATTTTCAAAATTGTATGGTGTATAGGAAATGCTAATATAAACATTCAGTGAAATTTTCATGTATCTACAGTTATTCGTTTTTGAATTACAAGAAAATAAGGAAATCGGTACATGAGAAATCGAGTGAATATCTAATGTTGTAAAAATATGAATTTAAAACGCTCATAAAAATTTAATTTGACTTTCTTGTAGAAATTTTTTTTTTGATAAAGTTAGACAAACTTATGAGGAATCTTGTATTAGATTTTAAAATCTTAGATTTAAAAAGAAAATTTTTTATGAATTTCTAACTCAAAATAATTTGCAAATTTTCGTGATTTTTCCGTATTTTTTCAAGATTTGAACTTTAAACGTGTATAAAAAAAAACTGTGACTAAGGATTTTTAATTTTTTTCATCTGCCTTTGAAACAATAACCTAGGAGCCTTCTATTAAATTTTCAAGCTTTTTTACCCAACAAATAAAATTTTATTGATATTTATAGAAAAAAAATTTAAAAAAACTGAAAACTGACAATGTCCGTAAACAGTTCAAAAAAAGTCAAATTATTTTCAAAATTGTATTGTGTATAGAAAATGCAAATATAAACAACCAGTGAAAATTTCATGCATCTACGGTCATTTGTTTTAGAGTTACACCAATAACCAAAATCGATTTTGTTAAAAATCGATTTTGCGTAAAAATTCCCGTTTTTCCTTAATTTTTCTTTTGTTTTTCACATCGCTTTTGAAAACTACTGGGAAATTAAAATTTTGACCTCCCCAATGCACCAACGATATTCACTTTCCCATCGAACAAGATACTGAAGTCGAAAATCGAAGCATTATTTCGACTACTTATCGTGTACACAGACACAAAAATAAAAAAATTAAAAAAAATTAAAAAAAAAAATAAAAAAAAAAATAAAAAAAAAAACACACATCATTGTAAAATCAATACATTCATCGTTTCACTCAGAATCTAAAATTAAGCCAAATAAAATACAGACGACAATATTTGGTATAGGTATGTAATGTATAACGTTAAAGATACGTTATAAAATTTTATTTGTTGGGTAAAAAAGCGTGAAAATTTAATGCAAGGCTCCTGATATATTGTTACAATAGCAGTTGAAAAATATTAAAAATACATAGGCACAATTTTTTTTTTATAAGCATCAATAATTCTTATTTTTAACCAACAATCAAAACCTAAATTCAATAAAATCAGAATATACATGTTTTGGACCTTCCATCCCGAAAAAATTTCTAGATACGGCCTTGTGCGCCTATGCTCAGTATGTAAATCGTGATAAATATTAAATTTCGAATCGTGGTACAATTTATTCGTTTGTGCCCCACAACGCCATAATAATTTTTGTCGACAAGTGGAAGAAATCTTATATTTATTTATTACTAAATAACAAAAATGTAAACTTTGAAGTTTTCTCCTTTAAGAAAACCTTAATAAATGTTTCAATTTTAACAATTCTATCTTAATAGGACGCAGATATGAGAGTTAAAAAACCGGATGATGTAAGAATCTGTTAGTGTAAAGATACACTAGCATTGCTGGAACTTGGCGACTCAAGATTATTTACAGTGGAGTTATGTGTTCACGCACATGTCCATAACGTACTACACAATTATTTTTTTTTTGTTAAAAATATGAATCTTGTCAAATTATATTTACTTATGTCTTATTTATCCGATCAAATTTCTAAAAATATATTTGGATTCGTTATATTTACTTAAAATTTAAAAATCTAATTTTTAAGCGTTTTTTAGGAATTTAATTTAAAAAAAGTAGGAAAATTGTTAACAAATAAACGTATAAACTTCATGAAGAATTCAAATATGTTTTCAGAAGTTTGATCCGACGACTATAGTGGTTAGTCAATACAGTAGATAGTCAGTAGCCTGCAGTTGTCATCAGATGAAATTACTAATTTTGGAAGAAAACATATATGAGATCGAATCCCCGAATAATAATAAATTTTATATGTGCAAGTGCAAACCATAAGCACGCGTAACGGTGTTGTTTAGTATGGTATTTCAGTGTAAGATACTACTAGTGTAGTATTGCATCTTATATTTTGAGTCTAGTATAGGTATGCGTCAACGTTATATGAATTTAGGTAACTTACATTATTCGTGGTAACTATACTCTGTTCGGCGAGTGTTGTTCCATATTATGAAGTTGATATGCACGTAGTGTTAGAGATGTCTTTGCAAGGCAGCGGCATATTTACGGGTGAAGGGGGGATGGGGGATAATAATAAACATTTATGTGTTTCTTTTTGATATTAACAATATTTTAGAGTATTTTTCGATGGTTTTTCCATTTTTGTAAATACAGTAAGAAAGAATTAATACATTGATAGGTAATAAACAAAAATGTAGGTACCTACCACTACTATCTCAATGTTATTACGCATTTGCACAGTCGAGCTGAAACGTCGTGAAAAACAGTTAGTAATAGTCATGACCAAGTTAGGCAATTATTAAGATGCATGCCTGAGTATTTAACTGAGGTGACAATAGAAATTATTTTATTATTCAACGATAGTGGAGGACTGATCATAAGGGGGCAAGTTTGATGATTTATTTTTATTTTCCATTGGTTGAACTAGATATTGATGTCTCGGTGGGAAGAACTCATACAGATATTATCTGCAAGTGACTAAATTGGGGAGGTTGGAATTTGGGATACGTCTGCGGAATTCTGTGCATTTGGTGAAGGGCTGAGTCATTCCTTCTAAAACAAAACTGGGTGTTTCGAATTATTTTTTTACCTATAATAATTAGGAGGATTCTTTTTAGAATAACTAAAAGATTATCTAAATATAATAAAGTCGATATATAAGTTCTAAAATGTCATACATATTCGTGGCTACCATAAGTCATTCTCAGTCATAGGCGGAGCCACGGGGCATGCAGGGTAAAATCCATAAATGGTTAATTTTGATGAAGTCTTATGATCATTATAAATACTTTAACCAATAAATTAATGTCATTCTAAAGTTTGTAGTGATCCCAGTACTTCTGAGAGGTCTTTCTCTAAATTGACCCTAGTTAAATCCAAATTGAGATCTACCATGAAGCAAGACAGATTAAATGCTTTGATGATATTAACAGTAGAACAGAAAATGGCACTCAATATTGGGGGAATGGTAAACTCCTACAAATATAGTGTTATCTCCTACAAAAGATAGTGTTAACTCCTACAAAAGATAGTGTTAACTCCTATAAAAGATAGTGTTAACTCCTATAAAAGATAGTGTTAACTTCTACAAAAAATTAATACCGTATTGCTGTAAAAAATATCAGTTTTGCAATATATTAACACATAAAATAAAAATGGTTTGAAAAATATAATAAAAATGTTAATAAAACAATAATCATTTACGATTAAAACAAACTTTTTAAAATATAATAAGTGTTAATAAGATAATAGTCATAATCATTTAATCCTAAAATAAAATATGTTTGAAAAAATAATAAAAATGTTAATAAGACAATAGTCAAAATCACATACGTTTAAAATAAAAATTTTTGAAAAAAAATGATAAAAAATTCAATAAAACAATACTTAGTTAATATAATTTTTTTGAAAAATATAATAAAAATGTTAATAAAACAAGTCAAAATCACATACGTTTAAAATAAAAATTTTTTGAAAAAAATGATCAAAAATTCAATAAAACAATACTAAGTCATAATCATTTACGTATATTTTTGTGGCATACTTTGGAGATAAACTCTAAACGTGAAATTTCTCCTCGTATATATTTATCTTTTTGATTAAATATAAATTGATATTTAGAAATAGTTTTTGCCTGTCTGCGTTGTGTTGTATGACTGCTTCTAATTTTAATGTATGTTTCGGTCTGAATATCTTTCAAAACTTTCACGAATAAATGGAGATTTGGATGATGATGATAAAACTACTATTAAATCTTGAATGAAATGATTCACATGCATTTGTAGTATCATTAGAAGACCACAATTTTGGAGGAAATAATGAAAACGAAAAAATATAATTTTCAGATAAATAGTCGCAATATTGTTGGACTTTATCGTCAGATGGCATATTTTCTAACAAATCAAATACAAAGCAATCTTCAATATCGTTAGCATCTTGCAATAAAGGTAAACCGAATGTGAGAACTAATAGGAGTTTACATTTGGCCCAATATTGATGCAGTAATAGACGATTTAAAGAGATGAATGTCTTTATAATATTTTTGAGTGAATTTTATTTATGTTAATATTATAAATATAATTTTTTTTTTATATATAATGACAAAGGTAATGCAGTTATATCTTTATGACATACTTAAATCTAAATTATTATTAAATATAAAGAGACCATTAATAACATTTTACCGATTTTAGGGATTATCCTCCCAAGCCTCCTCCCCCTAATTGTGGTGGGCCGATTTAGATTCTGTATATTGCTAAACACTTCTGGCTCCGTCTATGTTCTCAGGCTACAACTAAGTGTTTACCTAAAACGCATAACATAATGCTCCCGACCTCCCTGGCCATTGCAGCTAAATAGCTAATCATTTTTAAATTCCACATCACTCTTATAGAAATCTGTCTTGGTTTGAACATAGACAAATGACATCATGTGAGTACAATTATATATTACACCGCATTCTTCAAGCTGCTAATAAATAATAATGTCTAAATAACAGTCTTGATGGCCTTGGACCATTTCGATATTGCAAAATATATCACTTGTGTAGTCTGTTATACGTTATATATACCTATGTAATATTATAACTGTTTTATTTATTCTAAATATCAAATAGGTACTGATTCTGTTGCTTCCACGGAAATCATGTAAATAAAAGAATTAAGAAATACATAAATAAATACTAATATTATGAAGTTGACTATATGATAAATAACAATATCAAGCAGCTACAGCAATATTCTTCTACACAACTTGTTAGTTGCAAGAGATATAATTTAAATATAATATTTAGCCGGTATAATATACTTTAATAAATCCTATTAGCTTGTTTAATTGAACTGAAAATAATCTAAAATTGACAGTATAACAATACAATATGTATCATAAATATGTATATATTATAACTACCAAAACGACATCACACATGCTAATTAGTTCTGAAATGAGGTGGCCTATCGACGACAACTGCACCATAAATTTGGGTACCACTAACTGGTAAAGTTTCCATTGACCAATTATTAGTGTCTGGGTTGTAAATTTCTACAGAGTTCAAAATAGTAGAGTTTTGTTTTCCACCAATAACATACAATCGACCATCTAATGTGAATACTCCTGCATTAAAAAAAAACAATTAAAATCTAATTTTAATATACTTTTTAAAACGGATTTTTTTAAAACAACTACCAGGATTATGTCGGCACAAATGCATATTAGCAATAGGGGTCCAAACTCCAGTACTTGGTCTATAAATCTCAACACTTTTATGAACTACTGTTCCATTAATACCACCAATAGCATACATAACACCATCCAAGACTCCAATACCAAAACCATTGCGATTTACTGACATTTCTGCAACTGGGGTCCATGTGTTTACACTGGGACTATAACATTCAACAGATTTCAAATCTGTCCCATTAAAGCCTCCAACCTATACAAATTAAATTAAATTAATTTGATGACAAACTTAAAATAAAATATGTATTTACAGCATATAGTAGGTTATTGAGTACTGCAACACCGAAATTACTTCTTTTAATAGACATACTTGATACCATTTTCCATTTTTGAATGCTAACATCAAAGACTTCAACACTATTTAAATAACTAGTACCATCATGTCCGCCAACCTAGCATTTGAAATAATATACATTTATAACACAATATTTATATATATGTATATGTTGGTGTAACTTACAGCATATACACTATCATCTAAAACACCAACCCCTAAATGTTGGCGACTAACTAACATGTCAACTATCTGTACCCAACAGGGTGATTGTGATGATAAATCAAGCATTTCAACAGATTGAGAACTTGAGTTAGTAACATCACCCAAGGCTAATACAAATGTTTCTTTTATTACACCTAAACCAGCTTTATTGCGGCTTTTAGTCATTCCTGGTGCAATCTGCCATAGGTTAATAAATGGGTCAAACCAGTTAGTAAAACTCTTTAGCATTGCGGAAGAATAACTAAATGTTAGAACAATCTGAAATAAATTAATTAATAGAATAATAGTCATGATAAATGAATGAAAACGGGAATCATACTTTCTGTAAACCACCAGATTTCCTAGGTGTACTTCTAATCGTTTGTGGTATGGTGAAAGGATATACTGACTTAAATACATAAAACTGCAACGCTTCAAATACATAATCTTTACCTACAAGAATTAAAAAAATAACAAATATTAACTCATAATAAATTATAAAAACATATTTAAGCAAATAATATACATTTAGGACTGTGTTTAAGAAGAGGTTCATCAACTACTTTTTCTAATATATACTGTTTTGAAGCTAATGGTAAACGTACATGTTCCATCAGATCGGGCAAAAAACCTTTTCTACATTCCAATTCATATTTTACCCAATTAATAACACATTCAAACACCTGAATAAATAAACACAACTTAAGTATTATGTACATAAACAAAGCGATCAACTTTTACACATATAAGATAGGGAATTATGGCAAGCCCGGCCCAATGACTTCATGTGCCTTCATTCAGTAAGTACACTTCTATTGTATGTTGTATTCGACTAACCAAAATATTCTTAATTTTATATACTACAAAATATTCAAATCAGTTCAATGTTTATAATAAAATGAGTATTTAGAGGGAAGAAGAAGAAACTGTATAATATCTAAGAAAGATTTCTAAGGAATCTGGGACCCAATTACTATGCACAGACATATTTAGCTGATAAAGATTTAGTATGTTTAGATTAAAATAAGAAATAACCCTTTACAGTTATAGCAGTTAAGTGTATTTTTTATAATGGTGATTTCCCCACTAAATGTCAAAAACTAGGTATTTTATTATGCCGATATTAAAACAATTATTTGACTTTATAACCCATTCACACAAATATATACCTAACTAATAAAATACTAATTTATTTTTTTGCAATATGTGATTCAAATATACTTTTTTAAAACTGATACCTACTATAAAGAATATATTACATATTTATATTTAAGCAAATTTAATTTGATCTACAATATTAAAATATAACAATTACCAATTTTAGTTTGCTTACTTTTTCTTCTAATGGAACAAAAAGGTCATCATAGGAAATTAGCTTAATTAGTTCTTCAAAAGATAAAGATAGAAACTCATCAAATTGGACCACTTCCCTGGAAATAATAATAAAAATGTATACAATTTTCTGATGGAACCACAAAATTAAGTTATATAAATCATACAAAAACTGTTTTTTAATATATGCTTCAGAACTTGTCAACAATTTCACACAGTTATGTACGTCAGCAAATCTTTGGATACCAAGACAATTTGAAGAATCCAACTGTGTTTTTAAAAAGTCTGCACATGCATTTGTTACATAGTCTAACTGTAAGAGATTTGCTGCTGGTAACAAACCCTTGAGAAATCAACAATACAAATAAATAATTTTAATGGAAATACAAAACAAATCAAATGTTTATTTATACCTGTACATGTTCTTCAGTGACAATGATTTCACCAGTATAAATATAATCCATCAGCAGTTGTAAAATGTGGGAATCTAACTTTCTTATATTAACAAGATCTTTATTGCTCTCATTAAAACTAGAAAACATAGCATTGAAATAAGGACTAGCTGATATCAATATATTTTTATGTCCAAATACTATTTTACCATCATCTGTTTGTAACTTGATATCACAACAATTTTCATTTCTAAAATTAAAAATATATAACTAGAAGTTATTTTGCTAGAGGCAAAACACTCATAACATACTTGCGTAAAGATTCAAGGACTTCAAATACTCTATCCTTGTGACAACTATTTTTATAATTTGATGGTTCACGTCTATTGGATTCCAGGACTTGCGTTTGTACAGCATCCATCTCTTTCACAGACATAATACCTTTTAAGCTATGTTAAAAATGGTTGATAATTTATTTATGCTTATTGTGTGAATATTGAATATTACAATTTGAGAGAATGAGGACCTATAAAATAATTCTTATAAATACTTAACTGATAAGTGATAGTAATATTTAAGTTATTATAAATATAGATAATGATTGAAATTATTAATTATTAATTAGCATGAAATTAATAATAATATGCTTCATACATCATATGATTTGTTTTTGAAAAAAGTGAGCTCAGCCCATCGTATGACCAATAACTAGGGATGAGCATGTTTATACATTTATTATAATTTTATTTAAAAAATCTAAATTAATACAGACTAAGATAGAAATCTATTTCATTACTAGAATTCAAATCAAAAATTTTATTTTATTTTGAACTTCTTCAATTAGAGTGTGGTAACTGATATGATAGGTTTTCCATATTATAATTTATGAATATTTTACTTGCGATTTGTGAACAAATAATTGTTAATGAAAATTGGTAGTTGAAATCAGAATAACTGCCTTTAATTAAGCCAGACATATAGATAAACCTACATCAATATATTGGATTATTAATTGTGGATAACATTCCTCTTATAAGTTTTATTTAGTTGATTAACCCATGGAATGGAAATCGTCAAACTGAAAATTAATTAAAAAAGATATGCACTAAAGATTGGTAAAAATGTATTTACCTAACATGGAATGTTTTTTATACCATCACAATAAAAAAATATTGAGAGCTGATACTAAAGGTACTTATAAATTGCATAAAAATTAATATATTGTAAAAAAACCAACATAGCGACACAGGTAATGTTCTTCAAAAGGATGTCACACCCGCATGTGTTGTCTCCGTCTTACAAATGTACAATTAGCAAAAACTGTTTTGTGCGGGACAACTTTCTTTGTACCATATTTGTTGTAGAACAACCAAATTTTCACAACACGTAAAGAAGAACTTTATCTGTGCAACAGTGTGCTCTTTTTTTTAATAGCACTAACCAATCCTTTTTTATAATCAAATTAAAAAAACAAAAACAAAATGTTTAGTTTAGAAGCAAATAACTTTTGTTACATTTATGTTATCTAAAATATGGGCACGCTCTTGCGTAGATAATTTTCTACCCTATATGTTCAGAAATTTAGGAGCCACTACTACAAACACAGAAAAAAAAAGTTGTCCCGCGCAAAACAGTTTTTGCTATGTTGTACATTTGTAAGACCGAGCAACACATGTGGGTGTGACATCCTCTTAACTTTAAGTTTGATTATAGGTAAATTCACTCTTAATATATTATTAATTAAGAACACGGAGTTGGTTCTATTAAACGTAAATTTAGTGTTTGCAGGGGGGTCAAAGGAGAAAACATTAATGGCGCGCTGACATCCACTTAAAACTAATTTATTCAACATTACAAGATTACAAATTATTTTAGATTGGATTTACAAGAGATTGGTGAGTGACAAAAGATGGGATTTAGGGAATTCACGAATCACACACAATTATGTGGGTAGGTTGCTGGAGACTTCTGACTTGTTAGGTGGTACATACTTACTACTTACAGACAATGTCACAATTTTATTTTAGTGTGGTGCTGCGGACACTGGAATACCAGACACTTATAAGTACTGTCACAGTCAGTCACAGACTACCTATATAAATATTTTTAATATAGTCTGTGAAATTGTGAATACCTACACTACACTCAAAACCAAAAGTATGAAGTGTGAACAGTGAATTAATGTGAAATTATGAAATACTGAAATGAGCATTGACTTAATGACTTAAGACTACTTAGTAAAATATTAAATATTACGATTTACGATCGACAATTTTAGACGAATGACGAAACGCCGACCGATGCCGTTAACAAGCCCGGATTAAGGGGGGGGCCAGGAGGGGCCATGGCCCTGGGCCCACGGATATTAAACAAAAGTGGGCCCTTGGCGAATAGTACTTTTTTTATTAAATCAGAAATATTTGGATATAGTAATAATAGTATATTTCGTAAATCAAAACTCAAAAGAAACATGTAAAATATAATATATTAAATGCGATAAAATACAAAGATTTGCAATGATAATAAATAATAATATAAACTTATATCATTATTATTATTATACATTAACGTTTCCTATAAGCTATACGCCTATACATAGAGTACTCTGTGGTGGGCTAAATACTATATTGATAATGGATATGGAATATGGATATCACCTATGTTATTATTATGCTATCGACTATCGTCTATTTTTAGCAGGATGATAATGATAATGCAATGGAATTATAGGAATCACGAGTACAGTCTGTACTACAGTGAATACCGTCGATTACGATTTACGACGGTTGAAACATCATTACTAATAATAGATTTAGTTATCAAACTGTTTTTGATGATAAAACATATTCCTCAATAATTATTATTTATTAACCAGACGAATTCTATTTATGTTATTTTTCTACGATAACAATACTGAAACAAGTCTTGTCTCTTGTATAGTCTTCAGTCGAAGTCATAATAACGTTTAACGTTTAACAGTGGTTAGTGTTAGTGTTTTGTTTTACAAATACAACTTATAACTTATATTATTGAAATTTGAAGTAAAAGTCGAATATGAGTGGCTGTAAAAAATATTTAAGCGGTGCTCAGAAGAGAAAAAAGAAGAAAGAAGATCTTTTAATGACATCTGCTGTTAAGTGCAATAAAATAACTGGATTTTTTTCTTTAACTAATGAAAGTGACGATAAACTAGTTTCAAATGTTATAGAAATAGATCATAGTATCTCAAAGGAAAATATAAACAATGAAACTAATATCAATTGTAAGTACCTTTGAATTTTAACTAGAATAATGAACGCATTCAAACAATAATATTTATAATTTATCATATTATATAACCCATGTTATGTTCATTGTTCAAACACTTAAGTTAAAAAATAAATGTATTTAAATAATTAAATATAATATATCAATATAATAAACATTTTCAATAATTATGTTAGGTATTGTGGATGGTACTGTGGATGGTATTGTGGATGGTATACTTGATGACACTATTGATATAAATAATCATTATAATATACCAGAAGAAGTTAATGCTATTAGTATTGCATGTATGTCATGTAAGTATATAAAATAATATATTAATAAGTAATTAGTATAATACAGTTTAAAATAGGTAAAGTATTTAAATAAAAGTATTTGATTCTTAAATACAAACACATCCAAGACCGTATTTAAAATACTTTCCAAATACTTTATTCGAGAAGTATTTAAAAAGTATTCTAAATACAATAAAAATATTTAAATACATTTACTCAAATACTTAACAAGACTGGACTATAATATAAATAATATAATACATTTTAAATTTAAATATTAATTTTTTTTAGATGATAATGCCAAAAATGTTTCCAGTAATTTAAAAGATAAAATTAATTTGCATGTTGACTTAAAAGAAACTGTTCAGACTGATCACTTAAACAATACTCATTGTAAGTACCTATCAAATATAAATTAATTATAGGTATCTATAGTTTAAATTTTAAATTATTTATTTGTAGGTTTATCACCGGCCAAACAAAATCAAAGTAATAATGGTCTTGAAAATACTAATTCTACTTGTAAGTATAAAAATTAATTTTTTTCACAATATTTGGTGGTTAATGTTTTATTTTCAATATTTGTTATTATTAAAGCTGTTAAGGATACTACGAATATTGGTACAATACATCATGCAGATATTGATGATAACAGCTTTGATGAATTAACCGTTAAAGATCCATATTTTTGGCCAAGTAAAATAAATGATGATTTTGTGGATTATTGTATTAAAAAAGGGCCATCATTTTTTCAAAATAAACAAAAATCGTATACTCAATCTGCACGCATTAGTGGTAAATATAGTACTTAATCATTATTTATTTTTATTGTTATTACTTGTTAAATTTTTTTAATAATTTTCAATAAAGAATTTTTTTTAATAAAACATTCTTATTATAATTTATTTATGTTTATATATCATTGATGTTTAATAATTAAGTTAATTTATTTGATTTTTAGATCATAAAAGACATTTAACGCCTGCAATGTTTGAAAGAACTTTACCTAATGGACAAATATGTGATCGGCTGTGGCTTTTGTATTCTCCAAGTCAGGGTTCAGTATTTTGTTTTATGTGTAAGCTTTTTTCAAAGAATCGTGAAAACTCTTTTGTAAAAAATGGGTTTGATCAATGGAAAAAATTTGAAAAAATATCATACCATGAAAACAGCATGTATCACAGAGAAGCAAATACTACATGGCTACTTCGAGAAAACTCATTAAATTCCGTAAATCAACAAATCTGTAAGCAAATATCTACTGAAACTCAATATTGGATTGATGTTTTAAAACGCGTTGTAGCAGTTATTAAATATTTATCTTCACGTGGTTTACCATTTAGAGGAGACAATGAAGTATTTGGAGTAAAAAATAATGGAAATTACTTAGGACTTCTTGAACTAATTTCTGAGTTTGATCCATTTTTGAAAACCCATATTGAATTGCACGGTAATAAAGGGAGAGGTCATCCATCATACCTATCTACAACAATTTTGAACGAATTAATAACTCTGATAAAGAGACGTGTTATTAATTATATTGAAAATGAAATCAGAGAAAGTAAATATTTTTCATTAATTTTGGACTCAACTCCGGATTTATCTAAGGTAGATCAAATGGCAATAGTATTAAGATATTGTACATCACATAATGTACAAGAGAGATTATTAGAGCTTAAACCTATTGATAGTCACAAAGGTGAGTCAATCTTTAAATTGTTAGAAGATTTTCTTAAAAATTCTAAACTTGATATTTTAAATTGTCGCGGTCAGTCATATGATAATGCTCCTAATATGAGTGGAACTTATGAAGGACTACAAGCATATGTAAAAAAAAAGTGTGATTTAGCTATTTATGTACCTTGCACTGCTCATTCACTTAACCTAGTCGGAGTTCACAGTGTGAATTGTTGCTTAGAAGCAGTAAATTTTTTTGGGTTTCTTCAGTCACTGTATAATTTTTTCAGTAGTGCTACTCACAGATGGAATATATTAACTACATCTATAGAAAAAAGTGATAGTAATCGATTACTAGTATTAAAATCTTTAAGTGATACTAGATGGTCATGTCATACAGAGTCTTGTAAAGCATTAATAAATAATTACACTAAAATTATTGAAGTATTAGAAACTATAATAAGTCCTAATAGTAAAGAAAATGAAGATACTAAAAGAAATGCTAGACCATTATTAAAAAAAATTTTAAAAAAAGAAACTGGATACATGGCACTTTTATGGAATGACATTTTAGAAAGATCCAACAAGACCTCAATACAGTTGCAAACAATAAATTGTGATCCTTTAAAAGCTCTTAATTTACTTATATCATTAAAGCATTATGTATCAAATTTGAGGAAGTGCAGTACATTATATGAAAATAAAATAAATCAACTTAGTCCTAAAATAAAAGAGAAATACTCCGATGAACAAGAGAGAATAAAAAAAAAGAAATTTCCAAATGACTCTGGTTGTAATCAGGTATCTTTAAGTGGTCATGACAAGTTTAGAGTAGAGACTTATTATGTTATTATAGATAGTTTTTGTTCACAATTAGAAAAACGAATTGAAGCTTATAGTTTTCTAAAAAACAATTTTTTGTTCATCACAAAATTACATGTTGTTTTACCACAAGATACTGATGAAGAAGAAGAAGTTAATAAAAGTCTTGAAAATTTTATTTTATTGTATAAAAAAGATGTTGATAATACTATACAAAATGAAATTATACAATTCAAAAAATATTGGTCTATCAGTAAACCTTCATATGATGACACACAAGATTATCTGCTAGATATTTGGAAGCATTTCAATGAAAAAAATCTATTACTTTCTTTTCCTAATTTGTATACTGCAATTAAAATATATCTAACCATACCTATTGCAAATTGTTCGGCTGAAAGAGCATTCTCCAAATTAGCTCGAATAAAAAACAAGTATAGAACAAGCTCTTCTCAAGAAAATTTAAATAGTTTTATGGTTTTGTGTTCAGAGAGTGATGTTTTGGAGGTAATTAATACCGATGATATAATTAAAGAGTTTGCTGCCCAAAAATCTAGAAAAAAATATTTTTAATAAAATTTTTATTTTTGTATTTAAAAAAAAAATAAGAAATAAATTGATGAATATATTTTTTTTTCTGAAATATTTTTATTTGTGGGTCACCAAAATTTTGATTATGGATATGGGCCCCTAAAATTGTTTGGCCCCAGGCCCAAAATTATCTTAATCCGGGCTTGGCCGTTAACCTAAGTCCTAACCAAACCGAAACCACGCTTATGTCAAAACACAAAAGTCAAAAAGTCATAAACGTCTGAAAATCCAAATTGGCGTGAGCAGTTCTTCTTCCGAGATAATGTCCTGGAAGAAACGATTAACCATTGATTAAAAATACATAATAGACACAATTTTTTTTTATAAGCATTTATTATTTATTATACTTTGAATTTTGATTTTTGACAAAATGTATCAAATTTAAAATTAAAAAATGATTTTGTAGTTATATGTACAACTTTTATAGTTAAGGATTGAAAAATTAAAACAAGGTTCCACGTAAATATGTTATTTTGTGACCAAATTTTTATATGGTAGTGAAGAAAATAATTTAAATGATACTTTGGCGCAGTATCAAAATTATTTAGGATAGCCGCTGCTCAGATAGTCAGAATCAGATATAATTTATACCCATTTGAATGGTGGAAATCTCACGAGAAGAAATATCCATTAGCAATGGCGAACCCCAGGTCCGGACCCCCCCCCCATCCCTAGACTTATGTCAGTTTTATTTTTATTTTTAAAAGTTTCCCTAAATAGTTTATCGAAACTTATTGAACGGTGCTTGGATTTTACACTATGAATAATAAGACTAATGACTATACCATAATCTAATTGGCATAATATTAATAATTAATAACTAATTGACATACCTACATTCTAAATATAAATTTAAAAAGGTAGGCAAGTGGGTGTCACTCTGTTGTACAGTAGGTTACAAGTGAGTCGTTGTAATGGATGATGTTAAATTTGAATTCAATGATATAATATATCATATTGTATAAGAAAAAACTATTCTAAGCGAAGACAGTCAGTCGACCTATGATATTACTAAGTATATTTGATGATATTATTGTGAATAAAGTAATTAATACATTACCCATTTACGTTGAACCTTGTTTTAAATTTGCAATCATTAGCTTTAACAGTAGAACATTTTATAAATTTTTAACTACACAATAATTATTAAATTTAAAATTTGATAAGTTTTGTCAAAATTTTAACCAGGGCCTTGCACCCGATTGAACTCGAACCCCTAACACCCCTAAACACCTTTAAAAAATCAAACACCCGAAACCTGTATAACCCGAATGATTCTGTTTTCAAAACACCCGTGTTAACCAAAACCCGAATAAATATTCGGGTTAACCCGAAATCCCGAATAATTTTTTTTTTCTCATTCTTCATGCGACATATCATTTCGTAAGTATTTCTTGTGGTGAGTTCGATTTTGTAGAGTTAAATAATCAATGATAATAATAACAGGAACTATCTAACAAACAATCATAGGTAATTTCTTGAAAATAAAATCTATTAAAATGTTTAATAATTTAATTGATTCTGATTAAAATATTAAGTATTTAATTATTTCTTATACCTATTATATGATATAATTTATTACTTTATTACTTTATTAGTAAAATAAATCCAAATATAGCCAATAGCAATATAAAATAGACGTGGTCTCAACAAAACTGAAAGTATTGACAGCCGTGACCAAAATACCAAACACTAATAACTAATAATAACTTGTGTTATTTCATAATTTGCGACGAACTTCCAAAGTGAAATTACCTATGTCCTATAATATCTAACTTAGTAACTCGAATATCGTAATACGCGGCTATATTTATTATTTACCAGTTTTTCGGTAATCACGAAATCATAATTTATATTTTATTTTATTTGTCTATGGCTCAACAGTCAGCGCCCCTATGGCCATCTATTTTGAACATTTTAATATTTTATTATTTATTATATCCATCGACTCGGCATGTGGGAAATTGTACATTTGTAATTTGTATCATATTCGGTCTACGAGTCTACGACGCGCCTCTCACTACGTACCTACTCAATTTTCAATTTTATTATTATTTCATCGTACAATTTGTAAGTACCTATATATTTTTTATATTACCTTTTAGTTATAGTATAATAATATTATTCATAATATTTATAAAGATTAATTTTTTTTAATTTTTAAGTCATCACAAAATAATCAATACCTAGGTATTATGTTATATAGGTTTTTTTTTTTTTTTATTTAAAATATAATTACAATCTATACAACAATTTAGTACAATAAGTAATTTAGATATAGTATTTACATATCGAGAATAACAGATGGGGGAGGGCACTCAGTAGTGCCACCCGACTCTGTTATATAGGTACGTAACATTATGCAAAATTAAAATATCAATCTGTTGTAACTGTTGATTTTGCAAAATATACCTATTCAATATTCATTATGTTTTTGTATTTACTTTTAAATGGGATTAGGCTCTAGCAAGTTAACTATTTTTTGACCACAGAAAGCCTTGTAAACATTTTGATTTTTGATGACTGTTTTTTGTTTGCTTATCAAATAAAATTTTTCTGAATATTTTTAATAAGTACAATTTTTTTTTAAATATGCTAGTATGTTATTTAAGTCTAGTACCCATTTAGATTTTAGACATGTTATATAGTAAAATAAAATGAGTTACGTGAAGTCTAATGCCTATAATAAAACGAATAGGTAGTTAAATAATTAGTTTCCCATTGTCTTATTTCTTATCGTTCATAGAAAAAGGTAACTACTGTACATTAATGAACCTAGTTTAGTTAAAAAAAAACATTGCGAATTTGGGTAAAACATTTATATTTTATTATAAATAACATAAACATGAACACTTTCTGTTTTTTTTTTTTGGGGAGGGGGGGGGTCATCAAAAGTTCTGTTTTATCCAGATTTCTCAGCACCCATATTAACCAATATTAACCCGAATAATAACGGTTTTGAAAACCCGAATGTTTGTTTAAATTTTTTATTCGGGTGTTTGAACACCCAAATACATCCAGCACCCGAAACCCGAAACCCGAATAAATGATTCGGGTGCAAGGCCCTGATTTTAGCTTTAAATGCATATGAAAAAAATTGTTCGTATGTATTTTTTATATTTTTCATCTGCTATTGTAACAATATATCAGAAGCCTTGCATTAAATTTTCACGCTTTTTACCCAACAAATAAAATTTTATTGATATTTATAGAAAAAAAAACTAAAAAAATTGAAAACTGACAATGTCCGTAAACAGCTCAAAAAGAGTCAAAATATTTTCATAATTGTATGGTGTATAAAAATGAAAATATAAACATTCAGTCAAATTTTCATGTATCTACAGTTAGGTATTCGTTTTTGATAAACAACAATTTAACAAAACCGCTGCATGACAAATCGAGCAAATATCCAATATTGTAAGAATATGGACTTCAAACGCTCATAAAAATTTAATTTAATTTGCTTGTAGACATTTTTTTTTGATAAAGGTAGACAAACATATAAATAATCTTATAATACATTTTCAAACCTTAGTTTTAAAAAGAAAAATTTTTATGAATTCTCAACTCAAAATAATTTGCTGATTTTGGTGATTTTTCCGTATTTTGTCAAGGTTTTAACTTTAAATGCTTATAACAAAAAAACTGAGACTAAGAATTTTTAATATTTTTCAAATATTATTGTAACAATATAGTGAAGCCTTGTGTCAAATTTTACCCTAGGGAAGAACTACCGACAAATTACAAAAAATGGGATTTTAATTTCTAACGCTTTGTTTATCGCCATAGCAACGAATAAAAAATTATAATATTAATTCAACTAACAGGCTATAATAAATAAATAATAACAATATAAAAAATCCAGACTGACAAGCCATCTCCACTCAGAAACATTTTTCTTATACAATGATATTATTATATCATTGAATTCAAGTTTAATACAATCCATTATATATACATTGACCCACTTGTAACATACTGTCCAGCAGAGCGACATCCACTTATCCGCTTTTTTTATTTTTACATAATATAGGCACTATATAAAACCATCAAGTATATTGTCAATATTTGTCATATTTAATTATTTTCTTAGCTTTTTTGCTTTCACACTCTACATATTATAAAATGTTCAAGTCTTTTTTTCATTCATATTTCAACAACTCTGTCGATATTATGATCATGAAAAATCCAAAACTTTTATTTCACCGTACTCGCTTCCGATAAAATTAGTGACTTTAGTGGCAGCGTATTTGTTATGTTCTAAAGTATAATATATATATAGACGATAGGAGTAGTTTAGGAGGTGGGCAAAGGGGAGTATTGCCCCGCACTGACATTTCATTGATTGATTATAAAAACCACACACTTAGATATGATTTTGTCTCCAAAAAGCTCAATAGACAAAAACTTCAAGCAATTTTATCAGTTCATTCATTCATTGTATAGCAAAATACTGCAAATTATTTTTAATCTACACACATAACTACATAAGTTGGTATAAATATGAAAATTAAAAACTTTTACCAAGTTTACCAAACAGTTTGGTAGCAGTAGCAAATTTAGTATTAATAACTGTATAGGTACGTACACTAATTCAGACGTACACAAATAAACGAACAAAAAATATTATAAGCACTTATAACGGTAATCGCGTCACATGATCACCACACTGGTCCCTTTTCTGTCTTCACATATGTAGGTATCCTTTCAATATAAATTTTACTAACAATGATATTGATATTGAGTTTAACCTAGATACATTGTACTTATTGACTATGAGAACGGTTTAAGATATCATAAATCGTGACTATGAGTAAAATTATACTAATTTTTTTCTGAACCTAGTTTGGTGGAATTCCTGTTTCTGCGTTGTTACTTAGCTTATTGAATATTGTATAATTTGTATGGAATTTTATTGGTTAGGTATGATTGTTTTATTAACCTAGTTTTTAAATATTAAACACCAACATTTCTTATTGTTACATACTTTATATTAAAATCTTAATACAACATTCAATACAAAATTCTTACAGAAATACCACCCAAAATGAAAAAATGACATAAGTTAAGAAGATCCAATTGTTTTTATAACATATAAACAAATTATGTTATAAATTATGCTTAAAGTTTAAACAATAAATAATATATTTAATATTTAAAAGTATATACATTTTTTAAGTAATTGAAAATTGTGGGGTTTTTGGATTCTAAAATGTTATTGTGACTGTGACAAGGTTATAAAGGCTATAAATTATTATTTTTCATTAAAGCATTAAGCATTATTATGTTTGAATATAATTTTTCTCTATTATTACTGGTTATTCAGTAAAATATTTATCAAAAGGTGGCAATGAACTTGAGTTGTTTTATAACTTAATTTAGTAACCAAATAATATATAAAAATAACCCATGGGGGGTTTATATTTAAATCAATAAGTGATTTTTTCGGGGAGGGGGGCTACATCATAGTCAGAGGGGAGTAAGCCTACCTAGCCCCCCCCCCCCCATATTTGAGCCACTGATTCAGCCTGTTTTGGTAAATATAACTTTCTATAAATAGCATTTGATTATCCAACTATTGATAAAAATGTTGACATATTGACTGGTTAGTCAACGAGTTGTTAGTTGCAAGGATTGTAATATAAATAAAATGTTTAGTTAACATAATAAAATTTAATAATTTCTATAGCTTTTAATTTAAAACAAAAAAAGTAAATTTAAATTATATAAACCCCATTCAATCAAACATACAGAAGATTTTAAATTTCTATAATAATATAAAATATTATACACCATGTATATTTCCACAATCTAAGTTACCTAAAATATGCGAGGACTATCAACTACTACTGCACCATAAATTGGGCTAAAACTTGTAGAAAATGTTTTGATTGACCAGGTATTTGCGTTGGGATTGTAAATCTCTACTGAATCCAAATTAAAAAATCCATGTATTCCACCCATAACATACAATAAACCATCAAATGCAAATACTCCTGTATCAAAAAAACAATTTAAATTCAATACACTTTTACAAATATTTTCTAAAGAATTTTTTTTTATTTTAATCACCAGCAAAGACTCGACCTAAATGCATGTCAGCAATAGACATCCAAACTCCAGCACTTGGTTGATAGGCCTCGCAACTTTTGTGAATAAGTGACCCAGTTGTGCCACCGATAGCATACATTACACCGTCCAAGACTGCTACACTAACTCCACTGCGACATATAGACATCCCATTTGTTAAGGCTGGGATCATAACATTCGACAGATTTCAAACGTGATTTACCATCAAAACCTCCTACCTACAATAATTAATTGAATTATAAATTACAAATAAAAAATAAAATAATTATTTACTGCATATAAGAGATTATTGAGTACTCCAACGCCAAACCGACTTCTCTTACTAGACATACTTGATATCATTTGCCATTCTTGAATACCAAAAACCTCTGCATTATTTAAAACACTAGTACCATCAGATCCACCAACCTATCATTAAATATAAAATAATATATTCAAAATATTTCAAATATATAATAAGCTATATAGGTATAACTTACGGCATATATACAATCATTTAATATACCAACTCCTAAATCTTTTCGACTAATTAACATGTCAACTATCAGTATCCAACATGGTGATTGTGAAGATAAATCAAGAATTTCAACAGACTGAGAACTTGAGTTATTAATACCACCCACAGCAATCACAAATTTTTAAAACACTTAAACATTAACCAAAACATAATCATACTTTTTGTTAACCACCTGGTTGTCTTGTCTTACTCCGAATGTTTTGTGGAATAGTGAAAGGCTGTACTGACTTAAGTACATAAAAATGTAACACTTCAAATACATAATCTTTACCTAAAAATATTATGATAATTTATAATTTTAAATTATAATACAAGACATATTTAAGCAAATAACATACATTTAGGACTATGTTTAAGAAGACGTTCATCAACTACTTTTTCTAATATATACTGTTTTGAAGCTAATGGTAAACGTACATGTTCCATCAGATCGGGCAAAAAATCTTTTCTACATTCCAATTCATATTGTACCCAATTAATAACACATTCATATACCTACAATATACAAATAAATACAATTTAATTAATATAAGCAAAAGAAATTTTTTTATTAAATCAGCGCCTTAAATTTATTTTTCTTGTTTGTTATATCAGTATTTTACCCACCCCAAAAAATGTTTATTGCTTCCCTCAAAATTTGAAGAAAGTTTGCCACTTTGCCAGATCTCATAAATAATACAATTATGTATCACAAGAATTCTTATTTTGTATACAGATCTTGGTTTCCTTTTACACATATGTAGGTGTTTGAGATTGGACACTGTAATATCAACCTAACTTCTTCAAAATGTAGCAGTGAGGCCTAGTTATCTATAATCTTGGATTTGACTTAAATGCTCAATTTAATTAACCGTCAATAGATATTTTACTATGCAGATAATAAAAAAAATAATTTGGGTTTATCTGTTATCACCTAACCAGCTACAGGAAAATAGCCCATCTATTAATTTTGTTTGTAAACATGTAATTAAAATATACTACATTCAAACTGCTGCAGTGCTGCTGAAACAGATTTTTTTATTTTTTCATATTTAAGAAACTTAATATTTATTCACAATATTAAGACAGGACAGTTATTATTTGAGTTTTCTTACTTTTTCTTCTAATGGAACAGTAAGGTCATTATAAGAGATCAGTTTAATCACTTCCTCGGAAGATAAAGATAGGAACTCGTCATATTTAATCACTTCTCTGAAAAGAATAATCATATATTTATAAAATTTACTGATGAAACCTGTAAAATGTAAATAAATGTATTATCATACACAAAATGTTTTTTAATATATGCTTCAGAATTTGCCAACAATTCTATACAGTTATGTAAACCAGCAAATGCTTTGATACCAAGACAATTTGAAGGAACAATTTGATTTTGTAAAAATTGAACACATCCGCCTACTACAAAATCTAACTGTAAGAAATTTGCGGCTGGTAACAACACCTGTTAATAATACATTAAATCAATTTTATGGAATTATATAGCTCTGTATAATAAATCAAATTTTTCTTTATACATGTATATTTTCCACAGTTATCACAATTTCACCAGTATAAATATAGTCAATCAAGCTTTGGAATGTGGTTGAATCCAACTCTTTTATATGTATCGGTTCTTTTTTACTTTCCTCAAAACTAGTAAACATTGAACGAAAATATGGACTAGCAGATACTAAAACAACTTTATGTCCAAGTATGATTGTACCATCATCAGTTTCAATCCTAATATCACATAAAACTCCTTCTCTAAAAACAAATATTTGTTATTTATTTTGCAAATAGAATTTTTATTGAGCTACAATCACTAACAACATACTTGTGTAACAATTGTAACACTTCAAATACTCCAACTACGTGGGAGCTATTTCTTAGTTTTGTTGGTTCACATCCATTGCATTTTAAAACTTGTTTTGGACCACATAAAGTCTGTTTGGCTTCCATATTTTTTATGGATATAACACCATTAAAATTGCATACTAATAACTAATCCCTCGATTGCGTCCCAGTCTTATCTTAAAATAAAGGTGGCACAAATTACATTCCATGTTAAATTATTAATAATTTCTTTTTTTTTAGTGATTTTTAATCTGATTATTAATTTTATAAAAACATTTTTATTTTGTATGTAATAATTAGTCTTACTACATTACCTAATACTTAAAAGTTAATAATATTATAAATTAAATATTTCAGACAAACATTATATTTTGAATAGTTAGGTCGCACATTGGACTGGTGCCGAATAGTTTTTTGTTATTTGTACATGAATTAAACAAATTTCTCAATCGATAAGTAGTTATAGTATAATATTATGCTTACACGTCAGTAATTAGTAATTATTTCATAAATTGTAATTGACTGTTTCTTTTGATTAGCAGTCATATGTAAGTATATGATTTACATATTGTGTATAGTATTACTATTAATACTATTGTATGTTTAATTTAAAATATACATTAAATTTTAAATTATTTATCAATATTAGTTTAGGAACAACTTATAAATATTAGCTGTCGGGGAAAAAGTAACACAAATTGTGTCCTAGGCGCAATCAGTGGCGGATCCAGTAGGAAAGCAAAGTTAGAATTCCCCCCCCCCCCCCCCATCCCAAAATTAAGCCCTGGATCTGCCACTGAGCGCAATTTATTCAAAAAGGTATGTTTACCTGACTTGGTACTCAATATCCTGGTATAATTGATTTTCCTATAACATAGATAATAGTTGAAACTTAATTATGCAATTTAATTTATCACACATTGTTAATAAATAAAAAATACCTATTACCTATATGACATCGCATGTTAATTCTCAAAAGGCTATAGATCCCATAGACAAATAAAGATTCTACCATGATATGGTCGATATACAAGAACTTTAGATCATATTATATGATCTAAGACGAGCACTAATTCTGCCTATAATTAAACTTAAATCTAAAGATATCTTTTATAAATTTATGTATACTTTTCTATGATTTCTATTCTACACAATATAAGGAACTTGTATGTCGTATCATCATATACCTAAATCTTATTTCACAATTTTCTCACTTGTTAAATTAACACGGATATGTATATCTTCGTTATATTTTCTAGTACAGATTTTGTAGTATACAAACTTTCATCTGGACTCTGGAGGAACAAATAATGTTGTATTTTATATGTCTATACACCTAAGTACATAATATTCATTATTCTTTGAACACAATGATGGTTTTTTGTACTATTCTGTATTCACTAAAAAAATACTGCATTGGTAGCATAATTGTTACTACAAAATAATGAAACTGTAGTTGACAAAGATGTCACTACACCTCCATGACATAGGAAACCAATCAAAATGTATTATTTATCTATTTCCCGTATGGTCCTATCACGAGCACACTAGGGAAATGATGGATCCATACACCCAAAATTACAAACTTTATACATGTATAGGACATAGATGGTAATATTAACTTACTTTAACAAAGTAAAACAAACACCATTGAGCCATTCCATCATCAGTATACCTAGTAATTATGAAGTAATGTAGTATGCAGGTACCGTCAACTAATCAAATGTAAAATATTATTTTTAAAAAAGTAACTTTTTACAATAATTTATTATTTATTATATGCTAAATTAGGATACTCAATGGTATAATACTATACAGGTCTATAACTTTGTGAATAAGATTTATGCATAGACTATCATTCATTACAGTTACCCACTTGGCACTTGTAATCTACTGTACGGCAGAGCGGTATCCACCTTCTTTTGTAATAGTACTAATAAATGCGGAAATAATTAACTCAATCTTACAAGAAAGTTACATTTTTAAAAGTTTTTATAATTTATGTCTATATGAGATAAGTCAATAAGTGTGTAAGCATTAAGCAATAAGCATTTCAATGTGCATTCTTATTTCCTTGGTAACTGAGACAGTGTAGCTAGGTTAAACATGTTGAATGTTCAGACAATTATCATAAATTGTTCGTATTTGTTCGTATCCACCACAGATATATACAATAACACAATATTGTATATATGTGGTATCCACGATTTAAGATATATCCACGGACTATAAAAAATAATAATGAGATATATGGCAGTGGTCATTATGTTTTATAATTAGTTAATATATTTTATTATATTAATTTATTTCATGAAATAAGAACATTTCCATTTATTAGTAAAAAATATTTATTTTGAATCTTTATTATTCATTAGTGTTACAAAAAATGCGTACAAATTTGGTTTGATTATTGATTATTTTTTTAAATAAAAATGTAAATAAGTTAGCTGCGGCAAAAAAAGATCCACATTTATTATTACACATAATTATTATTATTATGGTGTGACTTGGAGGAAAGTACCACCATGAATACCATTGAAGAAATTGATAAGAGTTTGAATGATATTCATCTGAACATCAGAATTACCACCAAACCTTTCTAAAAGGTCTGTTAGGTCTAGATTTTGATTTACTATTTGACGCAGTACAGTAAAGACCGTATTTTGAATTCCACTAATCAGTAAATCAAACAAATTTCGAAGTTGATCTGTAGCCAATTCCCGTAACATGTTTCCTACATTTCTAATTCTTGGTATCAACAAATTGTTAATCTGGTATCCAATACCTCCGCCTAAAATAACAAAAATTTACAAAACAATATACAGGATAATTCAATTTTCAAATAATATAGTTGACACGTTGATTGAAATGTGACCACCTGCGTTCACTCAATATGCATTATCGGAACGCCAAACATGTATTTCAGTGTCATTCCAAATGCGTATATACTGTATTTGAAAAATATGTTTGTTACATCAAAAGAATCCACGTTACCGCGCTTTTTGTAGTATATTATTGTGGCACCATGGAAAAGTTAATAATATAAAACCATATTAATTTACTGTCGCCGGCGGTCATGAAGCGTGTGAGATTTTTGAAAATGTATAAATGGGGCTTAGAATAAAAAAAAAAGGTTGGGAACCACTGACTTAAGGAGTGTCTCGTGGAGATACAAACTTGAAATTTCTGTTTTTCCAATAAGAACTTCCTCCCCCTCTTTTCTATAAATTATTTGTGGATAGTTTTTCTGAAAACTTTACACATCAAAATCAAAATTTAAACAAATAATATTTGAGTTATTTAACTTTGTGAATTAAGGATAATAGGTCCATGGATAATGGATTTAGAAAATATGGGAGCTTTGGCAATTTGAAAATTTTATAATATTTATAAAAATAGTCCAAGTATAATAAATACTAGATCCGATCATAAGCGTGTGCACAAGGTAGTCATGGTAGGCACTTGACTACTTTGCAAACTTTCCGCCCTCCTCAATATTCAATATTATCAACATAATCAATAATTTTATTTTTAAAATACTTTTTTACTATGGAAAATGTAGTTAAATGAAGTTACCCCATACAAATTAGTTTTTAAAACTTAGGCAGTTAGGCATGAATAAGAATATAATATATACGTATGTGTGTGTGTTAATGTGTTATATTCAATAATTATGTATGACTACCCAGTACCCGGTTAGAAATGTCTGCGCACCCTTATATGGATCCAATATTACATGCATTTTATATTTTTGTAAAATCATTTTTAAGGACTATTATTCTTGGTAAAAAAATTTTAATAACTAAAAAACTACAAGTTTTGAAATTTTGAATTAAGTACATCAAATATTTTTTAAATATTATCTACTGAATAATTTACAGTAAAAAAGGGGAATTCTCATTTGAAAATCAGAAATTTGTATCACCACAGGACACTCCTTAAGTAATCTCAAGAATTTGAAAATTTGATCTTTGAGTATATTTAATACCTACCTAATTACAAAAATCAAATTTTATTAAATGCATTATTTAACGAAAAAAGTGGGTATGCTTGATGATTCATTCTGTAGAACTTGAAAGGTGCATAAATAAACAACTAGGTATAATAATTAAAACATATTTATTAATATTAAATAAGAAATCTTTAAAAATTGGTAATACCTTCATATTTTACAGTTATTGTAATAAATGTACCTATCGTCAAGATGTGTATTAAGACCTTTAATTTTGATATCAAAAATAAATGCAATACACCTTAATGGCTTAATGATCAGTACATTAGGTTCCTATTATTTAGAACTACAAATCCTACTATATTATGGTATCTAGCGTTACATCTATTTAGTACTCACCAACTAAAAGTCCAATTCTTCCACCTACAAGACCTCCAATAAAACTACATGCTCCGACAATAGATCCAGCCATCAAAGCAGTCGGTACCTCTGACAACTCAAAATTCAAATCACCAACAAATCTCGATAATGCTTCTAGGCCAGCATTTACAAGTACAACTGACGAATTAACAGCCATCACAATGAGTTGACAATGAATCTATTACACATAAATTAACAAGTTTATAACATCGGTTGAATGTGTACTGTTTAGTAATTTAATATTACTTTCAAGTCAAATTAGTACAAAAAAACTCAAACAGTGCACAAAAAATATGATTCTATTTTCTATGATTTTATGTTTAACCCTTTCAGACCCTATCTTAGGCCTTAGCCAGACTTAACAAATACAATACACAACACGGGACACTTACTATTGTAAAACAGGGCGACCGGACCGGGTTATCAATTCCCCCCGAGATTCCTATTAAATTGCCTAATTTTACTCCTTAAAATATGATATATTTATATATAAGTGTAAACTTATTTATTTTGAAGGGGTAAATTACGGAAACCACAACTAAAATCTCGGGGGGGAACTGATAAGAACTGGACGCCAGTTTTGGACTATAGCTGTCCTGTATTGTCGTATTTGATCTTACTCGATAGTGGATAATATGATTGAGTTGATGGACTGGAAACGAGCAGCTCACCACAGCCACGAATGTATATACAAGAGGCAAAGTGCGGGGTCACTATGTGTTCTTAGAGTTTATAGCGCCCTCTGTATAATACAAATTGTGAAGCAAAATAAAACCACCGGTAGCGCTAAAAACTTCAAGAACAGAATTTTTATCAGCTAAGTGACACCTTCCGACCATATTGTCGTTTCCAGTCCTTTATATCTAGTCCGTGTTTATCACGTTTGCTTACAATGATAACATAAAAAATGTGTAGAATCAGTTTCAGCAGCAAAAGAGCATTTTTAATGCTGTTTGAATTCTGTCTACACTGGTCACTGATATACCGAAAATTGTTCACCGAATTTTGAGTTTTTAGTGATCTTTCGGGTTATTCTGTGATTGTATTATTATGTTTTGTTGTGGTATTTACTTGTTGATGTCCTAAAATTTTGGCATTTTGAAATTTGAATTCTATCCACAATTAAAGGTATAAATAAATAAATTAAAAGTATATTATCTTTCATCGTGATCTATGCCACAGAATAATTTTATTTATTCTGTGATTAGGTTAGCAAGGTTACTTATCTACTAAACAAATTACAACTGATATAGTGAATAGTGAATAGTGATATGTGGACTTTCTGAGTAGATTTTGGCAATTTGTTCATAGTGAGTACTGACAAATACTATAAATTATATAGTATTTGGTACTGAGTGGGTAGCACAAACTAAGGTAGTGGATACTAAAAAAAAGACAACCTCTGAAAACTACAATACTACATTACTACTTCAAAAGTTGAAACCTCCAGATATTTCAGCTTTCAGCAGGTAAAACTTAACAGTTTATTCAGCTTTAACTATAGATTTGATAACCACTCTAAAGTAATAATTCCTCATATATTTTGACAATTTTCATATTCTCCTAGGTACACTACAATGGTCAATGACACTGATTATTCGTTCCGTAAATTCCTAAAATATAAAATGGATACTTTTACGTAAGGTCTTTCATTCAAAAGCATTATCTACAAAAAATAACGAGGTTCGCTGAAATCAAACATTTTGTAGGGGCATTTAAACCAAAATGTATCCATGGTTTTTTTTCCTTTTATTTGCAATGCACCCATTAGTGATTAAAAAATAACAAAAGTAACAAAAGCCTTCCTTTTTATTAACTTGGTTTTTCTAAACATTTTCAAGATTGAATCGTACCTTGATTACTCTGTACTCTTGTCAGTCTAAGATTAAATATTTAATTTGCGAGGGTCCATGTTATGATCACGGCTTTGTTCTACAGTCATGGTTATGAGTCAACACATTATGTAAATAGTAAAACTATATAATGTTTTCTTTTTCAATGCTTAAGCATTAACTTCTTAGGTAATGATTGATAGATCATAATTTCAATGCCGGAAAGTATACTATAATATAGCCACAAATTTCTTTATCCTTGTTTTCTGTTTAAAGTTTTTGAAAAATGTATTTATTTTACGCCATTCTAGTTTATAGATAGAACATTTAGTAGAAGAGAGTGAGTTATAGTATGAATACCTACTGTAGGTAGTTGTTATTATATATTTTATTTTTAAATGCTAAATATATCACTGATAACTTCTAGATTAAATACTAAAATGTGTTAAAAATGTGTACCTAAATAACAAATTTATTAAAAGCTTAATATTAAGTTAACTTTTTATTAAAATAATGCAATTTTAATTGTTTAATACTTTAATATTTTTTTGTTTATAGTAAGATTTCAATCAATAAAAGAATGTCAGCTCTTGCATCATTAACTGCTAATTATACCGACTCTGAAGATGAAGGTACTACACCCAGTCAACGTAGACATATTGAAGAAGTGTCTATTTCAAATGTTCCTCAGCAAGAAAATGTGCCCAGTCCTCAATTACAAATACCAAATTCGGCTCCAGCTGTAACTAATCCAGATGATGACAAAAAAACTAATCTTGTATCATATTTTGAAGATCACGATATTGTGATGTCAGATGAAGAAATAGACAGACGTTCAGATGTAGATGAAGAAGATATTTTACCGCCGGAACCTCATGGTAGATGCTCTAAAGAACTCCAAGATAAAATTACTCGATTGCATGAAAAAATGGAAAAAGATGGCATGGATATGAATTTTTTGATCCAAAAAAGGAAAGATTTTCGAAATCCTAGCATATACGAAAAACTTTTACAGTTTTGTAATATTAATGAATTGGGCACCAATTATCCACCACACCTATATGATCCATTAAGATGGGGTAAAGAATCATTTTATGAAGAATTAGGTCGCTTGCAGAAAGAAGATATGGAAAAGAGGCAGAAAGAAAGAAAGGAAAAAACTAAAGTAAGTTCTGTGTGCTTGTTAAATTTAGATAATTTTTAATATGTTATTGATTTCAATTATAGGTTGAAGTTGTGTCTGGTACGAAAAAGACTTCATCAATCAATGTTTCAAGTTCCCATAAACAAGATGACAAGAAAAGTAAATGGGATCTTACAACATCTGTAACAGGTACAAAGGGAACAATTATCTCAGCTTTTGGTTCTTTACCGAAAAAACAAAAATTGGATATTCATTAATCAAGTACCTATCTAAAATGTAATATTATGTAACATTGTAAATAAACTATTATCTAAAAGATATTTTAATTTTTGAATAAAAGACATAAAATGCAAACCAGTTATCATCATTATAATTACATTTAGCTTTTTACTTTTGTAATATAATTATATAAATATATAATACAATAAAAAAAATCTGAATTTGTGGTTTATATAGTAATATATGTTCAAACAGATAGCTTATACCTAATAGTTAATACTGTACATTTCTACTTATATGCATGTCCTATTACACAATATTAAATTCCATTTTTATCATTAAAAGCAAACCGCAAAATATTAAATATATAATATTATTATCGATAAAATTGTACATAATATATAATTTATCATATTTTATTTTATTTTTGAAGAAAAGACAAAAATTAGTAAATAAAAGTAGTTAAAAGGTAAACATTAAAAAATATTGTATGTTAATTATTTTAAGCGTCAAATAATTAAATACACTTAACATAGCAATGGCAACAGCAACAACAACAACAACAACAACAAAGCTTAATAATAATATAATAGGTAATATAATAATATCATTGATTTTATATTATTATAAAATTAGTACATAATACGTACATATAAAATAAATGCATACTAATTTTTTTTTTTATAATTTAATTGAAATGTATGTAAATAAATGTTGTTATACTTACAACAACACAATGTGAATACTGAATACAGTGAGTTAGACATTCTATTAACTTAATAACTATATATCATACTATGATTGAAGAAACATGTATGAGTTTAAACACATACTTCTATACTGAGTATACTATAATAATATACATTTATACTTGCACAGTACAGACGTACAATTACGTAGTGTATTAACTACATACAGTAACACAAAAAAAAGGTATACTTGGTAACTATAGAAGTCTGTGACTCTGTGAGTTGATAAAAATCGAATGAGTAGGTAAAATTATAATTTATCGTAATTACTGTTTAAACAAAATGACAAGTAACTAATAAGTATAGTTTATGGTGCACATTTATAAGTTTATAATTAGGGCTGAAATCTCAATGCACTTTGCATTGTTTTCAAAGCTAGTTAGGAGATACTCGTTTTATAACATACGTTTATACGTTTCATGTATTTTTGAGGCAGAATAATAAGTTTTTATTTTGCATTAATATTTAATTGACAATTTTCAATTTTAAGGTAATTATTTTCAATTTTTAAGTTATAATTTAGGGTACTTAACACCGGTATTTTTAAATTTTTATTTAAAAAAATAATTTAGTAACGTACTTACAAGGTTTTTAATTAATCTAATATTATTAATCGTAATTTTCCGAACTCGCGGATCTGTGCCTACAACGTTAAAGTTGAGACTACAAAATTTAAATGAGAATAATTCTTTTTTCAAATTAAAAGTCCATGTATACAACTTGAAATTGTGGAATCCTTGCAAACTTTTTATTAAATTTATTAAAAAATATTTTTTTGTTTCAAAACTTGTTTAAAATTTAAAAAAATTTGGGATTTTTTTAGGATTTCAAATTCCCATGGGAATGGCTGTAGGCTTATTTATTAACATAAAGAGAACGGTATAAGAATGAAATACCAGGTATATATTACCTATATCGATAATTATTACATTACGATTGTACACAACTCTTTAGATACCTACCTAATATCTTATCGAATGATGGGGAACTATGGTGTACATTGTATGAAATTGGAAGTAGTCATTAAAATTTATTTTTTAACCAATAACACTGCATAATATTGTGCAAAAATACCATTGTCCATAGGTAATAATAATACGGGTCAAGAAGTTGATGTTTTTACTGAATGATCTAAAAGACTCAATTAGCTATAGCCTATAGATTTGATTTATGCATATTGCATAGTTTATTTTGCTGTCTATTACTATATTATATACCTAGGTACCTTACTACATCGCTAACAACATAATTGTGCGACATGTACACGTAAAATGCGTACATATACTTAGCTATACTTATTATAATAATATACACGTATAATACATCACATGGCAGATAAAGAAAATAAAAATAAAAATAGCTAAAAGTCACGTTCTCGTTGGTAAACGGCAGGTATCATATAGCAGTGGCATACGCAGTCAGGATTTTTTTGCATACAGTCAAATTTTGCGTTAATGGTGTTGATGGAAGAATACATTTTTGTTTATGGGAGGCTTAACTAGAATCCCACATAAGTTTGGTATGCCAGCGGTTCTTATCAGGTCACAGGTCGTACACAATACAAATCTCGCAAAAGAAATAATTTTTTTCTGGAGAAAAAAAATTAAAATAAATGTTAACACTTAACATTATGTATTAAGTGAATAAACATGCGTATGGTAATCACTAGAATAATTTGAGACTGAATAGGATACCAATATAACCGTTTAAGTCTAGGTACTTACTTAAACCACAATAACAAATATAATAATAACAATAACAATTTGACATAAACAAATTGAAAAAAAATTAAATATTCAATTTTACTTTTTTTTGGAATAAATGCATATTTTTTCATATTAATTTAGTTTCTAGAAAAAATTATAACCTTTAAATAATTACAAATAATAACGTACCTATACACATTTATTGAAAAGCATATTATAGGTCCGACACTGCCTACCGCTCGCAAGTGAATGAACATTTTGAAAATGTGTATGTTGTGCGCGGATATAAAAAGAACCGTTGCGATTCATAACACTTTAGACATATTCGCTGCAACCTTTGCTGCGCCTTATGTAGTTACGTAATACTTTCACAAAACAACAAACCATTTTCCTGAAATTTCTGGTAGTGCTGTAAACTCCCTGGCTAAGCCACTTAATTACCTCGTACCTACAACAATATAGGTAGGTAGATATCGTTATTATTATATTAGAATATCGATGGTTAAGTGGAAATTATCACTAAAATTCTAAGCGTTCACATTAAGTTTGTATTAAATAGTAAAAAAATTAATTTGTTTTGAAATCTAAACACATTTTTAATAAATATATGATTATTAATTTTTAGGTATAGGTACGTTATATCCTATTGAATTGGTCCAAATAGGGCGTAATATGATGATGAGTGCCGAGTGATTACCAACCATGTTCCACCTACTTATACAAAGTACCACTAAAGTGTATCTATATTCTATACAAAGTGCAGCCTATTGCATTATATACATCATATCATTAGGCGCGTGTTAAAGGTTATTATAATAATATTATCATCCGCTGTCTATTATCATGCCATTAGTTCTTGTACATGTCGCACAAGACTTTTTCCATCGGTATGTTGCCGATGGTCCGCTGAAAGAATATGGCTTCGATCCTGGCGGCTGGCACGTTTTTCAGCAGCGGCAACATCAGCAGCAGCCGACCGAACCGGACAGGCTGGCCGGGGTGCTGGTTCCTGGTGTGTTGACCGAGCATGACGTGCGCCTGGTCCTGCAGGTTCTCCACTTGTATCGGGTCTTTCAATCCCCGTGTGTCTAAAACAATCGTAGACCATTGATTATATCATCATAATTCATAATATTCATAGTGATTATTATTATTCAGTAGGTAGCTATATTTTATATCCTAGGTAGTAGCTAGGTACTTGGTCACATATGATATTACACTGCTGCTGAGTGTTTCAGACATCAATGATCGGTTTGTTCCGCACCTACACACTTAGACGATGCGATAATCGCATGTCTGTGAGCGGAACTTTCAACTTGCATATCGTTCGGAAAGACTTTTGCTTTGTACTTACTATGTATGTCTCATTCAAATTTAAACTTATTGCGATACGATGATTGCCGCAACCCAAAACCCCTTATTTTTATGTCACTCGATTTTTGAGAAATTCAGACGCGGGAGTCACAAAACATTTATTACTCAGATTATTTTAAAATAGAATTTTACTTATAGGTAAGTAGGTAATTCTATCTTTGGAACGGCTGTAGTCGGCAGATCTACGAGCTTTAGATTATATAATATTTTTCAAGTGTAAAAACTGTCGGTTATTTTGCACGATAATTTCGTTTTTATCAACATACGCGATAGGTTAGGTACCTAAATCTAAAAAGTTTAAGTTATGTTATTGTTTGTCGTAATGACAGAATATGTTTGGTACGCTTGTAAAGAGGATATAGTGCATATAGTGCAGGTGCTCATCATGAGTTATAATGTTAGTTGTTACTCTTCTTACTGTAGTATATATAACACCCCCTCCCATCTCTTAAAATTAGCCGCCTCGTACTGCTCTACCGTATAATATGATTATTATTTATTGTTATAATGAAAATAATTTAAAAAAATTGATCGTTACCGGCTCTAAACAAAACGATAGCCTTCATGCACGCGAACTCGGCCGGGTCAACACTGATGGTCCTGAACCGGCGTAGGGTTTCGTTGAGTACGCGGATGTCGGCCGCCACTTGGCTGGCTTTGCCGTTAGGTATGGCCGCCACGTGATCTGACGGGTTGAAAAGTGGGTTGTTTTCCAGTGGCAAACACCACTGGACCGCGTTCAACAGGAACAATTCCGACCAACATTCTTCTAAGAGTATCACCTATAATATAGTAATAAAATAATAAAACGTTATAGAACTTTATCGTATAAAATAATTTAAATAATATAATATTATGTACCTATAACTATAAATTATAATGTGTACCTAAACTTAGTAGGTACCTATATTGTAACTTTTAATCATTTATAACAGTTACGTATTTAGGGGAGCCAAGGGGGGAAATTGCCCCGGGCAGCACTTTTTTTTTACTAACAGTAAAGTTATGTACTTATTACATTTTTTACATATTTTGCTAAAATAAATTAAGATTTGGTTGTTTTCTTTAAATATTTATATTGATTTTAACCATGATTTTAACGCAAGAAGGCCGTATACCATAATGCGGCTTTTATCGATGTATTTTTTTAAAAAATATTGATTTTTAATATGTTTACTATTTTATAAATAAATACAAATAAATGAATACCTTTTACAATTTGCTTTGATTATTTTGTTATCAATTGATAGATTTTTATACTGCATGATACTATTATGATATCACATGTGTTGTAAGTTTTTTTATGGGTGAGAAAAATTGCCAATAAAAAAAACCAGTAGGGGGAGAGGGCATTAAAAAAATGTGTATCCAGAGCAGCAAAATCCTAAATACGCCACATGCATGTATAATATGTGTTGATGAAAAAAGCGGGATCGCTTTATAATACATCCGCCAATACGCATTATATAAAGTTTGATTCATACATTTATATACATGTATATATGTATACTTGCAGACAGCATTTTGTAATGATAATATTATTATAATAACATTATACTAATATTATTCGTTATTATAATGTTATAATAATATTTTTAAACAAAAAATTACTGTCTGGCCATTCTGGTCAGTGCTCACCTACATTTTGTCCTTTAATCGTACCTACATTTGTTCAAATTCCACATTTTAGAATTTATTAGTACAAGTACCTAGGTGCCCTACCTTAATTAATTACTGATTTTCAAATGCTAAGTTCTTTTGATGGCATTTACATTTTTTATATATTGATATTGTACAAAATCCTTACCTGGTCTCTGAACGGAAGAGACGCGAAAGACGGCAAGTTTTTCGCCCACTTGACGGCCATGAAAAGCAGACGGGCGGACGTTTCGTAAACGTTCTCATGTAGACCGGGGTAGAATGACGGATGATGGTCGTACATCGAATGATGTTGGGTTAGAGGTATCGGAACTGCCGGAGGTGAAGACGACGCCCTTTTGTTGTTGTCAGACGTATCCGGTTCTTCGTTGGTCACGTCTATACTGTCGTCTGTGACACATAGAACACGAATGGTGTCTTTAGGTGGTTTTATCCAAGGGCGCAGCATGGCTGGAGCTAGGAGGACCATAATAGCCCCCACCCCCGTATTAAATTAAAGTTTCTCAAGTCTCCTCATTTACTAATATAGACATTTAAATATTTGGTAGCGTGTGGTGGTAAACTGATTTTTAATGTTGGATAAACGATAAGCGCTAAAACCATAATACAAGTAGGTACCTATAATACCTAATCGTCCTAATCCAAAATGCGGGGGGGAAATAATAATATTTAAAGGTCAAGTGTGTACAGTGTACACTGCAATACAAGGTAATACAAGGTATATACTCGTAATCGTTTCAATGTGCAGTACCGAATGTCCGTATTTATAGAGGGGGTGGGGACGTGGGGTAACTGTCCCGAGTGTCACTTTTGTATAAGTACAGCATTTTTACACACTTTTATATAACGTTTTGTATCATAAATATGAATTGTAAAATACGATCTGGATTCTGGACTATCGACATTTTCATGGATTTATAAAATAAACAATTATAAAATAAACGCAACAGGTAAATAAATAATACCGTGCATCTCTAAAATCCACTATAGGTACGTCTATGTGAGTATGTGACACGTGTGTGTGTGTCTATCAATAATTATAATACTAATAATAATAATAATAATAACTACATTTCGTCATTTCGATAATACTGATTAGTGACTACAAAATCTTAAGTCTGACACACGACGACAAAAATAGGTATACCTACGTAATGTAAATGCAAAACAGTTTCAAAAATTATTCATAAGGCCGACAACATTACTTTGATGTACTTAAATGAGTGTCATTGCACCCGGGCCTATATTGACCTATGTCTACTGTTGGAGCACAACGCCCAAATACGACGACTTTACGAGATTTTAGCATTTTTAACGCTGAATAAAACCGCTCTTTTACACGAGCCACGGCGTCATAATTATCATACATTATTAAAATAATTATTATGTGAGTTGGCGATGTCTGCCCGACAAACCACTCGTAATTCGTATGGACGTATGGTAGTTATTCTTACCATCGTCTTGGTCGTCGTGGTGAGATTCTTGTTTCGGCGACGAAGAGGCGGTCGGCGACGGTTCCGCGGGCCGTTGATGTATGCTTGGCGGTGCCATGGGTCCGTTGGGATGATACCTCAGAGGAGATAACGCTAACGCCACTGAAACCGGGGGTCTGTAAAGACATGGCCTGTTGAGAATTGTTCATGTTATAAATAATTTTATGATGACAAATAATAATCCAGTATTTTAGAGGGTTTCGCCGTTGCTGTTCAAAATCAAAATCAAATAATAATATACCTAGGTGTATAGGTACTTAACGATTTTGGAAACTATTAACTAATTATTGTTAAGTATTTAATATTTTTATGTTAAACTTAATAACTTAATAATATTTGCAGACAAATAAATATTAAATACTAAAATACATAATTGTATCTATTTGTACGAAGAGATACCTAAATATATTATTATGTTCTATACGAAAATGTAAATGTTAAGAGTGTTAAGTACCTACCTAATTGTGAAGTAATATATTTCAGTGATCAATGAAAGTGGATTAATTATTTATACTATAATATTCAACATAAAATCTGTTAGTTTTCACAAAAAAAATATTATCAACTATGTAATGAATATAGTTCATACAGTTAGATTGTATTTAATATTTTAATAAAATAATAGCATATTATATAATAGAGTTCGAATTACTATTCAAAATAAATCCCATTTGTGGTATAATATATGTATATAATACGACCCCAGTTTCACAGTATTTCAGATTTGGTAAGTAGGTGCGTATAATAATAAATAAATATAATAACATACAAAATCTACCCATCAAATTAACATTAGTCAAATGACATTGTCCCCCACGTGAATTATTTTAGGGGCATTGCCCACAAGTGCCTTTGACGGTTAATCCCTAAGTTCTGGTAGAGAATGACGTTGAAAAAAGCATTAAAAAATACCCATATGGCCGGTATATACGAAGGGAATATAGGCTAGGGACCGACATCATTTAATTTGTAATTCGGTGGTGGGATTAAATCGTTTTATTGTACAGCTAATCCCTTATAAATTGATATCTATTCTTATTCCTTAAGCTCGTATAGCCGTATTGATATTGGTCATACATCAGATACGAGTTGGCCAAATTGTTTCACTCAACGTCAACCCCTATACGTACAATAAAAAAAATACGTGTTATTGTAAATTAAAAATAAATGTTTTTAAGTTCTATTTTAGGAGGTACTGTTGATGGACGGTTTTCCCCCTTCAAGACATTCAAGTCATTTTAATATTACCTATGTTATCAAATTTACTTATTGTACAAATTGTATAGATTGTAAATATGCTTAAATTAATTAAAATTAAAGTTCTATAACTTGACACATATCATTGTTATGACTATAATTCCTATGTCGATTTCAAATTGTATTTAAGTTTGTGTCATCATATATTTTGGGTAGTGGGTACCTGGTACTTATACGCCGAAGTATAGATGATACCTACGATCTATCTATTATATTATGCTCTTTAATCTTTATTCTAACATTTATAGTTTGTAATAGATAGAAAATACATCTTATATAGTCGAAATTGTAAATAGTGTAACTATATGTAATACTCTTAGTTTCATAATATATATTTTAAAAATAAAGGTAGGTAATAAAATAAGATATTATATTATGAATAATACTAAATTGGTTATTTGAAAAAAATTTAAATTATTTAAACAAATGTTCTTTATATTATTCATAACATTATAATAAATTTACTATACATAAATCTTACAGTATTAGTCATGAAACGATACTCAAACACCCATATGGTATATATTGAAGCAGTTAAATGAAACTATTTTTTTCAATACATAATTTAGCATAATATTAAAGTTATTGTACATTTAACGATTTATTATATGCGCGTATGGTTTATATAAATTATAAGTGATGTGTATTTTATTTTTTTATATTTTTTATGTATGCATACTGTATAGGTAGTAGGTACTATAATAATATGTAGGTTTAATGTTTTATATTTTATTAAATTTTTTTTAAAACCATGTGACTTATTGATCTATTATGTTGATGACAGAAGTTAGAAACATTGTAGGTATATTAGAACGAATGGTATAATATGTACTAGTTTAATCATCTAAAAATATAGGTAATACTAACTAAATACGAATTAAAACTATATTTAATCAAAAATATATGAATATAATATAATGTACTAGGTATAAGTTATAATATAAGTAACATGTATACCCAAATAATAAGATAGGTACCTAATAAAACTTAATGGTTAATATTGAGTCTAATAAACTGACTGGATTAAGTTAGATGGGTGCTTCTGTGCTATTTGTAAATACCAAACGACTACAGAAATGAATAGATAAATGACAAATGTTGTAATAATGTTCATGAGCCATGATCATTATTCCAAATAACGTAATTCGTATACAATTTTAACCTTCGCGGATGCTTATATTTATTACCTATCTATGTTATCGATGACGTATCGAACTGTGTCTACGTTAATTGAATAGGTGTATCGTGCATGTTTTCACGACAGTCGGTTAAATTTAAAACAAATAAAAACCAAAAATTACAGAGAAAATAACAGTTGTGAAATGACGCGTCTAGCGTCTGTCTAATATTATGGGCAGGTTATAGCCTATACTTTTGTTTTTAGCAAACACCGTGTCCATCACTACCTACCAGGGAGCGAAATGTTTTAGTGCCATTCGAATACGATTTGCATAACAAACAAGACTAAATAAGGTTTTGTTTTTTCTCGTGGCATTTGTCACTATTATGGCAACCTGGTCGTGTGTCATATTTTCGGAACCATGTACTATATATCTATCTATATAGATATTATCATAATATGATGTCCTGCTTGTACTAATACGCACTATATTCTAAATAAATGTATTCTGTGCGCAAAATGTAGCACTTGGGTAAACCTACTGGCTACTGTCCAAACATTAAATTATATTTAAAAATGCATATTCATGTGTAATTGTTTGCAGGGGAAAAATAAATTAAACGTGACAAAAGCAGAGGCGGATAAGCCTGACTTTTGTATATAAAAGAGGAAAAAAACATAAGGGTATAAAATAGATCCGACCCTCCGAAATGAAGAATTAAAATGCGACTAAACACCTGAACCCTTTTTTTATAGACGCGAAAACGAAACGGAGGAGATTTATAAGCCATTAATCAAAATTTGGGGTGGGTGGCAGAACGTGATAGCCTATTTATTTATATATACGTAACATTTAATAGGGTGTGTTTATAATGTTTCAAACCCTATGTATAATATATACGCGCTCACACTTGCCACGTCGATAAATGATTTTGAAAAATTATTTACGTGGACTTTATATTATATTATGATAGATATAGCTAATATGATATTGTATAATTTTTCACTTTGAATAATACAAAAGTCCATATAAATACTATGTATATACCTATTATGTATAGATTATAGATATATCGTCAATTGTTGTAAAATATATTTTATTGATTTATAATTTCTACTATACCATCGTCGCATGCTGTGAAGAAATATTGTGAGCTTCAATCGATCATCGATCGCCATCATAATATATATTAAGATATATAATAATATTAAACATATCGTTGTATATTATAATTTATAACATAACGGCAAACGGGTTATGCGTTTGTATATATACACATATTGGTACTTACATATAACATATTATACATCATATTATGTACAATAATATATACGTTCTATTGATTTTATTGTTATAATATTATACTGTCATTATATTATATTGTTATAGATATACGAATCAAAACATATGAAGAACAATAATATATTCGCTCACCCAAACACTCCAACTGCCACAGCCGCTTCTCGAATCACTCGTTCGTGGTCCATGTCAGCTAGATTTTCCGGACGTATGGTTGCCGTGTTTCTTGGCTGACGTTCATTTTGAACAGCTGTATATAAAATGATGACAGCTTAAATTAGTCTTATTGATCACAGGTGTCAGAGTGCATAATAGTGTTTCATTCACGTGCGTGGGCATACTAGGCACAATTACTAAAGAATTAATTTACATGCATTGCACGGCCAAGTTACAGTTGAGACCCTCATTTTCATCTAGTTTGGTCGGAAAAATAACCCAATTGAGTAATAAAATAATACCTAGTTAAGAAAAAAAAACTTTTCCCATCTGTTTACAGATTACTTAGGATTACTAAGTAGTCACTATACTGTCAATCTGTCTGTACACAATATGTCAAAAAATTATATATTTAGAGTATCAAATGCAAAAAAATTAATTTAATTATTAACAAGTAATTAAGGGACATTTCCCCCCTCTCCTTTGTCATTACTCATTAGCGGGTTGCTGCAGTCGGGCCGGGTATGGGCTAGTTTTGGGGCTATAGTATAACTATGTATATTATAGTATCTATATAATATAATATATTTAAGTATCCCTCTACATTGTATTAATTATTTTATCATTGTTAGCTCTCAAAAAAAAATGGGTTATTTATGTCTATGATATTAACTAGTAAGTATACAATTATGTAAGAAGACTATTTGTATTGAGATAAAAATGCAATTGTAATGTAATTGATAGCGAGTGGTTTTTTTCAGTTTTATTAAGGGCCGGTCGAAAATGTTGCCCTCTCTTCTCAAAAACTGAAATGACACCACTGTGTAAACAGGGGTGGCTCCAGTGACATGGTTGGGGGGGGGGGGGGGGTGGGCTAAGTCATAATTTTCAGAAAACTTTTCTATATTATAATATGTTTTTTTGTTCTTTTGTTTTTAACAATATACAATTTTTTTAAATGGCTTTAGGCCTGGAGCCGCTGCTGAGTATAATCGAACTACGAGTTCGCTGCACCAGTCAATAGTCGATATACACTATCGGACATATCAATATTATATTAATATCACCAGCTTTATTATAATTTATAATAATATATAGGTATTTGGACTTACCTACTCGGTACACGGATATTATGATAAACGTTTATGTCTAATTAGTAATTTATTTTACGAGAAGATTTATTGTGTCGCGGTCCACGCGTGAGATCTGTATTGTTTTTCACTTTGTGAAATCTATCTTTTCATGAAATGATCACTCCAATTTGGAGTAGATTTTTTTTCTCAAAGCGGACATTAATTTATGAAATAAAATAATTACCACACACGCAGTTATTATTATTGTTGTTTTAGTTGTTTATCAAATACCTATTCAATTATGTAGTGTTTATATTATATTTAGAGATCAGTTAAGTCACATTGTATTATTTAATTCATAATAATAAATCTACGTACAAAAAAATGTAAACACAGCTTATTTAAAAAGGATGACAAGTTTAATACTATAATAATACATTAATTTGTTTAAATTTGTATTTACTTTGAGTTATGCATTTTCATGAAAACGGATGTAACCTGCAGGGGCGTCATTTGGAGTTAAATCATGGGATAGCAAGCATCTTAAATAATATTTTTAATTAAATTGTACATGGTTTAATACTCTAATGAATACTGGAAGCGAGAGTAGTCGGTGGACCGATGATAAGTCAATTGTTCATCATAATTAGGTAGAAATATCTCATAAGTCTCACAATTAAATTTTTGAAGTAGTGTTCAAGACGCTTAATTATATCCACCTTCATTATCATCACTATCCTCTCTTAATTGATTATTATTTAGTTTAATACTTTAATACATATTATTAGTGTTAACTATAATAGGTTGGACAATTTAACGAATTTTTATGGGGAAAAGTTTAAATAAAAAATTGATTTGTATTTTTTACAAATTACTCATAGAGTAGGTAGCGTATAGATATTTATTTACAACCCTAATAAAAATGTAGGGGTAGAAATTGCCAATTGCTACTCCTCGTTACACCGTAATGAAGCCTATATGGTTGTAACATTTCATGCTAGGTAACTAGGTACCTAAGTATCTTAAAGTTTAGCACATATTTTGGTCTTACAACACATTTGCACTGACAACTTAGGAACCTTCTGATACAATTTAACGACTTTGATAGTTTCACGCAAATAGCTATCGATTATTAAATAATTAAATAATATCTCTACATTAACCATTCATAAAATGTTGTATTCAAGTATAAGTTGCTGTATAGATTTTCATAAACTGTTCAAGTTGTATCAGGTGATTAGGGGTTCCTAAGTTGTCTGTATTATGAATTAATGTAACAGTAGTTGTTTTCACAACTTATTGCCCTTTTTAAAATGCTTTAAATCAAATGTAATGCAAATTAAAAAAAAAATACTGTGTAGCGTATAATAATAATATACTTATATAAACTTCTTTTTTCCTTTTTGAAAAATAATTGTTGTTTGTTTGTATATTTAATATGACTTAATGTTAATTAATATTACCGTCTTAAATCTTTATATTATTATATAAATCATAAATACAATTTTATTTAGATAAGTAAGACCTTGTATGGTATTAATTATGATATAAATAAATAACTATCTTAATTATTTTTTATGGTAAATGTTTTATTTCACAAATTGAATGCCACCCCTCTGTGGAAAAAAATACGCAATATAAAACTGAAGCGATAATTTCATGAAAAAGACTTATTTTCGCGGAATATTTTCGTATTTCACGCATTGTGAAGAAAACGTTGTCATTTTTTTGACAATTTTTCATGAAACTATCGATTTCTCAAAGTGACTATAGCCGCCCATTACGACATAGGTAACCTATCATTATTATACAGTTTACAATGTCATAAAATATTAGTATACCCTGTATACCTATATATACTATATTATAATATTATAATATAATATGTAGTACCTACAGGTAGTCATATATGGCGTCGTCACGGCACGAAATCCCTTTGATTTCGTCACCGTCGGTGCGGTTAAAATCTTGCGGCGGCGTTTGTTGAGCGTAAGCTTTTTAATGATAATAACGCTGCCGCGGGGGCCACGATAACCGCATGTCACGATGCGCGTGCGACAAAACAATAATAATAATAATACGATATAATGCTCCGTGGTATACATATATAATAAATATCGTTTTCTACTTTTTGCTACTGTTTTTTGTTGTTCTCCCACAAGTCTTCTCCTCATTTGCGGCGAACCCGAGACGTGTGCGCCTATCGGCCGGAGGCTAAAATACGGGTGACGAATACAAAATAAAAACCCTACACGACTTCGCCAGCACGTTTAGTATACATAATAATATTATATTGTCATTATACTCTTCGGTGGATGCGCGCGCGCTCATTAAAATAAAATCGTAAATAATAATAATATACATATTATTTATATTATAATAATAAACGACTGTGTACATATACAATATATACATACATTATACATCATCACCGCACGCTCACACTTTGTAATGACACGTCGCGGTTTTTTAGTTTTTACATATTGTACATTATTATTATAACGCGGTCGTTTTATGTTTATTTAAATGAGCGTGAAAAACATTTTCCTCGGTTAACTTGGTCCACTCTCTCTCACTCTCTCTTTCTCTCGTTCTCTTTCTGTCTCTGTGTTTTGATGTTTTTTTTTTTAACGAGGGTCGACCACCGCGTGAACACGTGGCCACCGCCCGCCGCAGCTATATTATACATACGTCGTATAGCACGAATCCTTTATATTTCGCGCAACGGACATTGTTACGACGGTGTTTTTAACAACGCATTATTATTAATATTATGCGCATTATACACATTTACCATAATGTTATGTAGGATATAGCCATATAGCCGTATATTGTGTAGATACCGTGATGAGAAACACGGATGTCGGGTCAGGCTGCAAGCAAACCCGGCATCATAATAATGTAATATTATGTATCTCCCAATTCAACATTTTTACTTCCCACGATTCCGACAAACACTAATAAGTAGGTACTATACGATATTCTAGTATCAATTTGCAACATTTTGTAACAACAAAATAGGAATTTGTAACAAAAGTCATGTATTATATGTATAATGCCTTTAATTGTGTCTGTTGAGTGTAGACTCATTTTTGGGCAGTGAAAATTCTATGATTTTCAATTTTTAAAATGGTTTTTGTAGCAAATTGGATTTAGTTGGTACTTGGAGGGGCCAAAAGAAAAAGAAATCCCACTACAATAATATGTAAATTATATTGTTGTTAAAAAAGCTTAATTTTTTACCTTAAGCTTAAAAATAAAATGCAAGATTCCTCATAAGTTTTTTTTACATGAATTTTAAAATAAGATATAGCGTAAAGTCATACAAACATTTTGTAAGTGCGATTTAAGTTCAAATTTTGACAACATTGCGTGATATTCAAATAAATCAAACGTATAGATAATAAAGATTTATCCTCACACGTTATTTTGTTGTAATTCAAAAATATTATTCATAGGGACTTGAAATTTTTCCTCACTATCTACGTATTATACATATATTATTATTATTTACTGTAATACTGTAATACTGCTATTGCCTATTTGTAACACGAACCTATTCACACCGTTTTAATGTAAATTGGTATTGTCTTATAAGTTAATTACAGCTGCCAGCTATAGTAATATTGTATGAAATAATATAATGTGTAATTTGTTTTAAAAAAAAAAAATTAATTCAACCCATAGTATTCGGTATTATTAATATAGAATTTGTAATACATATTACATATACTAGCAACATAAATATATGATAATAAAATAGGTATCCTTAGAAATATAGACTGACGGTTAGTCTCTGCTTAGAATTATCTTTTGTACGCAGTAATTTGTCATTGAATTCAAATTCAACATGTCATCCACAGTAATACCTACTTATCTATACTCAATGGCCATGTACAGTGTACCTGGTACACTGACCTAAACGATATACTATACAGCAGAGTAACTTTCCCAGATTTACTGTACTTGTATTGTTAAAATATGTTATAACTATTATAGTTTTATAAGTTAAACATTTCTAATAAGCTTCCTATGATTGCTCACCGTCCTTATTCATGCCCATGTTGAGACATTTCTTCAGCCTGCACGCCTGACATTGGTTACGATGCGCCTTGTCCACTACGCAACTCCCGGTTCCCGCTTGACATCTATAATTTACAAAACAAATTTCATCAACGTAAATATAAAATATACATTTGTATGTGACATATTATGTTTATAGGAATTATGTATGAAAAATATATATTACTAACTAGCTGTCCCGCCTGGTGTTTCCCGTGACAAAATTTGTTTTATTTTTATAAAAAAACATGTATATATGCCATAATATGTGTCTACTAATTATAAAAGCAACAGTGGCGTAACTTGAGTGGTGAGTGGTGATGTGGGTGATAAATCACCCCCCCCCCCCCCCAAAAAAACTTTTTTTTTTACTTTATATATTCTTAGTACAATATACATACATTGCAGTATATTATCACCTCCCAAAAGAAGGTCCTATTGTTACACCACTGAGTAGTAATAAGTATTATATACGTATGATGTACATAGTACATAGTACATAATATAATGATAAATAATAAACAACAATTACGCGGTTATAAACTATAATACATAATAATATTATAAGAAACATTGTGTATTTTTATTTTAATCCTGCAGTCTTGCAGTGCGCTTGTGTACCACTTCTGTAATAACGAATATATTTTTATCAAGACATTTCTCATTCGGTCGACAATGGCGGAGAAACTCCCATTGCACGCCCCCTATTTCCTTCACGCAAGCGCAAAAATGATTTTTGATATCTTAAAATACACCTGCTGCACTAAATTCGAAGGGCTGATTCCAATCACAAAAGCAACAGCTAGGTAACCTATATTATATTTTATTATTTTAAAAATAAGCGGCGTATATACAAGGCCGGATTAAGCACCTATTGGGCCCCGGGGCTGAAATTTTACATGGGCCCTTTTGACAAAACATGCTTTACAAAGCCGCTCGCTACGCTCGCAGAACGATACATTTTTTTAACTATTTCACAAATTCTCAATACCAATATTAAATTATTAAATTAATAGGTTTGTACAATTTATGTCTATAAAATTACTCATTTTATTATGATAAAAGTAAATACAAATTTTCATAATAACTATTAAATTTATTGATCCACTCAATACTTTTGATTTCATCATTTTAGAAAAAATTAAGATTATCCGGATATTTTAATGTTAACACAATATGAAAAAAAATAATACAATACACTGCACACAAAAGAAATATGAACTGTAAAGTCTGTTATAATATTAAACCGAAAATGGCAAATGATACTAGATCGTCTAGATTAATATATCATAAGCACTACGGGCTACTAAAAATAACTTACATGCATCGAGAATCGAGATAAGATATACTCGTACAATACTAGAGCGCGAGCGATTTCCCGTATTCCACCAATACTGGCAATATTACCCACATACAACATACTTGTAATTATTTTCTAATTATATGTCTATGTTATTACAGAGATAAAAATAACATAAATTATAACATTATTATCTATTGATGATATTATTTATATCAATGAAAATATTAATTAATAACAATAAAATGCACGAAATAAGATATATATAATATATATTATGTCTTAGTACTATTTAGTTATTTTTGTCGATAAAAAAAATGGTTTTTAAAATATAGAAAAACTTTTTTTTTTAAATCACTGAAAATTGTTTGGGCCCCTTTCACTTGGGTATTCGAGAGGGCCCCGGGGCTGCCGCCCCGGCTAGACCCCCCCTTAATCCGTCCTTGCGTATATATGTATTTTATTGAATTGTAAAAATCTTAGATGAACATGGATCATATTACATTATAATATTAGGTTAGGTATAACATTTTTTGGGGGGTAGGGGTAGTAATTTACCGCAGGCCAAAGAGCCAGCAGGGGTTTCCCCCCGTAACACAAATTACCACCTATTAGACCTGTATATACTTAATAGTAACAGCCAACGGCTAACCACTGAGGATAAAAACAATCAACAAATAATTCACACAAACTGCTATTTTTTGCAATCAAATATACCTTCTTAGGTTTTAAAGTAAAAAGAAAATTTAGATTATGTAGATATTCTTTGGGCAGTTTGTTTTTTTTCGATTCAAAATAATTTTCTAATTTTTATTTTAATGTTTATATTTTATACGTACCTATATTAAAAATGATAATAATATTTAGTTTAACAAATCTTATAAACCGTGAGAAATTACCAGTTAAACTATAAATATAATACACTATAATAACATTACAATGTAGTATAATATAAAATATTAATTTATTACAAATAAAAAATAGACTCTAAGTTCCGTTGTAACCACAATACTAAAAAACACACCACGTTTCAACGCATATATTATTATTATAAATTAACTTAATATTATGTAAGACACTTTAAGACACTTTAACACGTATATTTCCAAATATTTTTATATTTTTTTAGTACACTTATGTATATACATAAGTGTCTATATAGACATAGTCTACACGATAAAATTATAGAATTTATAAAATTTTATTTTATTTTAAGTGGAGCTACGAAGGTATTACTCGAATAAATGTTAAAATAAATGACTCGGAGTTAAAAAAAAAAGTCAGCTTTAGATGGACGAATAAGTTTGACCCTTCGTTTGTTCGATACGCGTGTATATACCATCTATATTGGAGTTAGCGTGGGTGATGGTGAAGTGGCATCTACGGGTCCCAGGGGTGCGATCGGGTCCGAGATTTAATTCCGTCGATCGAATTGAGTGTGTGTGTGGATAAGTACGTACCACACTCAGTCGGCACAGGACGAGCGCAACAGCATGGGGTGTGGGAAGGGTATACTCTTTAAACAAATCAATTTATCGTTAATGCGTCTTTCTGCAGCTTCTACTATTGTGGCTATGGGATTTGCACTAATAACGTGTATGGGGTGGCGATGTGTTTCCACAAAGGGTGGAAATTATTATTACTATATACATATACAATATACACTTATACATGCACATAATGTATCCGGTGTGTGGAAGGTAATCGTTCGGCCGTCACAAGTGTAAACCTGTTAGCGGGTCACGGTCAAAGAGCGGCAGAAGCCCTCAACAGAATAAGTTTACCATTTTAATTCCCTTGCAGACCCTTTCATAATTTGATTTTCATTTGCCACAGAAAATCCATCGGTGCCCATCGCTATAGCGTCTATAATGAGATCCTACTGCATTGTGTATAGTTGATATATATCTACATATATATATACAGTGTCCTATATACAATATTATATACATCCAGTTATGATTGGACATTGGTGTTGTAGAAATAATATACTTTATAATATTATGCGCTGATACTATTGATACGATTTAGTAGAAATTATTGATAAAGCTAGAAAACAATCACTAATAATCGATAGTAGGTAATTAATAAGTAATTAACGACTTTGTAGATAAAAACTACTAATTACGATTTAGCCTCGTCCACACGAGTGAAGGGAAATTTTAATTTGAATTAACATTAAAGTTAATAAGTAACTTTCAAGGCATCTCATATACATAATATATGATGAGAATGCCCAAAATAGGTAGGTATTATTATTATATATATGTGGGTATTTATAGGCAGTGCAATAAAATAAATTAAACGCACTGGAATGTTATATTGGTTTTTTACTATACCTGCGTATTTTACATAAGAACATGCAAATGCATAAATGCATAGGTGCATACAGCATACATAAAATGGAACAAGTATTAAATAAAATATAATTTAACATCATAATATTATATTGACGTATTGCGCGTGCTTGCAATTGGCAATATATATATATTATATATATATATAGCCGACAAATGGTTCTGTATACACACGCGCCCGTCCTCATGTAAGTTTTCTTTCGCAGAAAGTATTGAGGAGTGGCTGCGTGACCGCACCTGGTATGCTTCACCTATGTTCAGCTGAGATACGCGGCCGCGTCTTATGACCGTGTTCTCGTCGAAAACCAATCAAAAAGTATACTGCGAAAGGGAAAGACGATCGATTTCGAGAAAATGTGTGTATAGTTTGTAATGGCAGTAACGGCGGAAGGTAGTGAGTGAGTGAACGAGCGAGGGACAAGAGGGAGAGAGGACGCAATGGTGACAGAGAAAGGGACCGAAAACGGATGAGGAGGAATAGGGCTTTTGGCCGGCCCGCGGCGGCGTGCCCGTAGTAGTAGTATTACGTTAGAGATATATAATTGAATCTTTTTGCCGCGCTCGGCTTTCTAAACTATATACACCCCACCCCCGCAGACTCAACGTCCCGATACAGTAATCCCGAGGAGCTGTTATAAAACGTCAAACCCTCTTTCGCTACTGAATCACATTTATTTATAACCGTTCAAGAGTATTAGAGACATGAAATTGAAAAGGAGAAAAGAAAAAAAAAGAGAAAAAGATTCCTTGTATACTACTGCAGTAGCAGCCTATCGGCTTCAAACGAACGCATGGCAAATGCCTATATATATAATATCATAATATATATATATATTCATATTACATAGTACACATGTATACACATCAGGTAGGTATGTATAATATACGCGGAATGGGGAAAAGCAAGGGACACGGCAACACGCGTCGTTTAATACCCACATATACGTATAGATATAAATATATAAAAACATAATGCATATATTTTAGTTGGTATTGTGTATAAATAAAAGAAACACATAACATCGGGTGTGTGTGTGTGTGTACGTTATACATTTGATTATGGAATATCACTATTGCATGCCGTGGCGTTCCTGGTGCTGGCGCCGACGGTGAGAGAGTAGGTATAGGCTGGTATCTGGTAATGCGAATAAACATTGGATTTTTATGGGATTCAAAATCACCGCAAGGGAAATCGTTTACTGCAGGTCGCTTGGGAAGAAAAAATAAAATAATAGTATCAGCAGGACACGATTTCAAGAGGATTTTGTATAAACTATTATTTATACATGTAGGTACCTACCTACAGTATACACTTATATTATATAATACGTTATATTATATAGGTATTTACAAATTTACATGATGTACCTAAATTGTTCATAATAAATATTACCTAATAATAAACATTATACATACATTTAAAAAAAATGCATAAATAAAAAATAACTTGAAAAATATTATAATTTACTTATCTAAATAATGTTTATTTACTCTCAAGGTCACAACAATGAATAGTAACAGTGTACAGTATTATAATATCATTATATATTTATATAATATTGTGTAATAGCTATTATTAACGAAGAACATTTGATATTAGTAGGTATTAGGTTTTGACTATGGGACCTCTGAGTTAAATAAATTGAAGAGTGAAAGCGTTTATTAATTATTATCTACCAATAATAATAATTTTAATGGATATATTTGTTTTTATAAATTAAATACTTACAATATTAATTACAACACGAATTCACAACAATGAATAGTAACAGTGTACAGTATTATAATATCATTATATATTTATATAATATTGTGTAATAGCTATTATTAACGAAGAACATTTGATATTAGTAGGTATTAGGTTTTGACTATGGGACCTCTGAGTTAAATAAATTGAAGAGTGAAAGCGTTTATTAATTATTATCTACCAATAATAATAATTTTAATGGATATATTTTTTTTTATAAATTAAATACTTACAATATTAATTACAACACGAATTTGAATTAACATAAAATAAGAACATTTATTTTTCATGAATAAAATATGAAATAAATGTCGCATAAAAACTTAATTAAAAATTGATAATTATTAATAGAATACTGAATTTATTCATATTATATTATCACTACAATATAAACGTGAAATTAATTTTATACTTATATACGTTGAAACATAAAAATATACTGATCATATACTGATCGCATAATCACAAACGTGTCTCACGGGCAACGCCGGGCGGGATGGCTATAATGTAATATAATCGAACGACCGATCAACCCATAGAGTCTAACTAATGATAGCTCGAGGCTTGCAATTTCCCTATTATATTATATTAATCTCATAAGTCTAAGATATTATAGACGGGAACGGGGAGGTGTATGGTGATAAACAAATAATTTACACTCGGCGAAGCCGGGTAATTCAGCCAGTATTATACGTCTTTTACTTTGTATAATATATTACTATTATAGCTTATAGGTAACTCTAGAAGTAGGTAACTTTATAGGAACCTACTAAAAACCGCATGGTTTGATTATGCTCGTAATTCTTACAAACAATTAATAATTTTAACACTTTTTCGATGTGAATTTTTTACATACATACCTAAACATATTGAATTAATTTGCATTGTCAAATTACGATTAAACACATGTATATATTATAGACTATAGTAGCAAGTAGCGTATTGTATTGTGTTGTTTCCCGAACCCCTCGTGACATAATATTTTGAATATGAAAGAGGGTGAATTTAAGGCGTCATACCTACCAGTTTTATTGAATTCGTCGAATTTGCATTAAAAGCCAATATAATCAGAGCCAATGCCAAAAATATTATTCCCGGTTCAAGTAAAGAATTTTCTGACTTATTGTATTTTTATATAAAACCAATACAATTGTTGTCATTTATGTGAACTGAACATTTCATTTTTCAAATATGAATACAACAAACCAGTTACATAATGGACTAACTAGCTTATGTGACTACTGCAGAAGGGAGGACATAACACGTATTTATCAAGCTAATCTATTATAATAACAATGCGGTCCAACCAAAATATTATTTTTATGAACAGACGTTTAGTAAATTATGTGCAATACATTTTCCGTTAAATGCATACGATAAATTCATAATTCATTTAAATGTAAATAATAAGACACCCTCAAATATACGCTACCGCAGCTGATATCCTCAAATCACAACATTTTATTATATGTTCGTCGTATTATACAATTATTATTACTGCACAATTATTATCATTACTATTAACCTTACTGCAGTATTTCAAAAATAATATTATCACATTATACACAGTTGCATGCACTGACCTGTAGATGAGTTTGCGGCGGACGCTCCGCTTGAAGAACCCGCTGCAACCGTTGCACGCTAATATGCCATAGTGCTTTCCGCTTGACGTATCGCCGCACACGACGCAAGTCAGTCCCAGTGTCTTGGTCTTGGCTACGGCTTGGCCACCCGCCGACGCGTAATGTCCCGCGGTCGTGGCGCCCGAAGTCGGCGGCGTTCTGGACGCGGACACCGGTACCTGTTGGGCGGCACAAGCGGCTGACATGCAGAGCGACAGCGGCCTGTCCCTCATGGAATAACTTGAGTCCGTGTCTGTAGCAAACATAACGCGTGACCGGGCATTAGTGTCGAGTTTATAACGCGAATTCGTGGTGGGAGGGGGTGGGAACAGGAGCCAACAAGCAGGGACGTCATTGTTGTGGGGTTGTTTCTATGTATATGCGCCCCTAACACAATATTATTAGACACTGGCCTTCTTGTACAATGTTTTCAGTACCTATAGTAATATATTATAAACATTTTGTTTAATATTCATTATACATAAATAAATTTAAGGAAATATAAAACATTTTCACTTTCCATATTACAACACAAAATATACAGAGCTATTCAAAAGTCTTCGGTTTTCACCAGTTCACCCTATCATGATAAACGTGTGTTGTGAGCGCTGGTATAGGTAATGATTAGTGAACTGCCGTAGGTTAGTGTCGAAATGGACGAGTAAAAAAATACAGTCTAGATGTGTGTCAGCCAGACAGTGAGGTAATATCGAACATTTGTAACGAACTATATTATACAACTCGATTATTTTAAGAATAATTTTTTTACTTTGTTCCACCTCTGTATCTTCATTTTAAAAATAAACAGGAATTTTCGTAATCGGATGAAGAGTTTTGAATCACACAGTAAAATGATTTCACATAATTTTTTGAAATATAGAACAAATAAACGACGTTTCTAAAATTATTTCGGCCAGAAACTTTTGGAAATGTTGTGAAACATTGAAAATATTTTCAATATTATTGACACTTCCTGTAAGAACAGCATAAAATAAACAAGTTTTCATCTTTAAAAAGGGTTAACAACTTTTAAGGACAACTATAATGGGGACGACAGAATAATAAGTGATCTTAAGGGACTATATAGGCTTAGAAAAAGTGGCAGATATTCTATGTCTTCTGATAGATGTACACGAAGCTGTCGACCGGTAAAACTACCGAATAGAAAATATATTTTAATGTAAATAATTTTTAAGTTCATAAAAAAATTTCGATCGTAACTTAATTTGGAGTTTTTATATTAACCTAAACGTCCTAAACCTACTCATACGTGATTCTAGAATGGTCCATGCTCTTCCACTCTCTAATTTCTAAGCTTATGGATAATATTATGTAGTCATTATATATATAGCTTGGAACATATTTTAGTGTAAGACGTATTCTTTTTTTGTTTAATACAATAACTGGCCTGGTAAACACTTTCAGTGGCACGCACATGCTGGTTTTGCTCCCCTATTCTAAACATGAAATGACGGCCATGCCGTAACAAAAGGCGCTTCGTTACCAGTCAGTGACACCGTATGGAAATAATTCCAATAATGATTTGCAAGACCCGTTGTTTGATGTTTGATTATATTTTAAAACATGACAAACTGGTTATCGTAATTTTATTATTAAACCTGAAGAAAATTGCACGCACAACACGGCGACCGACTAAGTTATACGAATTCAAAACTGAAATATTTTCAAATTTTCTAAATCGTTAATACATACTATTGATAATCGAATTGAAAATTAAAAGTGTTTCGACCTATTTATATAAGACCAATTTAATATCAGACATAATATTACGACTTACGAGTAACTATATTATGAAGACGTGTACGGTCGACGCGGAGCAAGACAAAACGGAATAATAATAATAAAAAAAAATGTTTATTATGAGGCTTACATTATTATGAGCAAAGAATGAGCAAGAAATAAACATCTGGCCGCGAGGTATTATATACTTTTGACATATTGCTATAATATTATGATTATAATAATATATTATATCGCGTCTGCGTTGCGCGTGAATAATATTATAATAATATACAAAACTGTGTTGTATAATTATTACCGCCAAGTCCGCCGGATAGGCGCCCTCGCGATCCGCGGACATTCCTGGACGGGGGGGGCGATGGTGGAAATCATTAAATCCGGCTTATTTAAGCACGAGGCACGGCAACGATAGCCGGTGTGATCGTGTATATATATATAATATAATATATTATATTCCGCCGCCGCTGCCGCCGCGGACGGACGGAAGCAGCGCGTCGATTGATTATCCCCATGGGGGGCGTGCGCGCCTGGAAAACCGGCCGGGGCTTAACGCCGGCTCCGCGGGGGGAGGGCGAGCTGGTCGTGGGCACATCTGGCGCGGCGTCCCGGACACCGAATGAATCGTCGCTTACGCCCGCCGCGTGAGCGTGTATACAGCGTATTATATTGTACAACTTTAAAAGTCATTTTTCGCAGCACCGCCACGACCGCTACAACTATGATGCCTATTATAGTCTATACAGCATACGGTGCGCCAAAAACCTCATCCGTCCAGCGATTTATAAATATTATAATGCACACCTATTGTACCAATATATATAACATACTATATATATATATATTATAGGTATTTATTATACGTTTGTTAATGTTATTATTAGGTATGTGATTTATTCTGTGATTTTGTTACTTGCTCTCATTTAGATCGGTATACGAACTATATGAAAGCTCCTGTTTCTCTGGTTTCATTTTTTAATATAAATATAATACGCATCTCGGCCAGATTCTATAATATACTACATAACAATAGTACAATACGTCGTACTATAACATTATAAAATATATTAAATCAACGATATACGCACAGTAAAATAAAAACGACAGTAATGTTCTAAAAATATGTAATAGATTATAGACATATGTATATAAAATTACTATTTCAAATGTATTGTGAATAATAATCAGATGAACTGATGAAGACTATATATTATTCTAATCAACAGTTCTTTTAAATTTTCGTATTTAAATAATAATATAATTATTGTGTTTGAATATTATATCAAGGGTAAATTTATCCTATAAAACATAAAATATTTTTAATTTAAGTTATATTTTTTGTTTATTTTGATTTTTTGTCGATATTTATTATTTGTTGAAGTTATAAAGCTGTTTGTAACGTATAAGCTGAAAATTGAGTAAGGTCTGAAAATTGACCGGTGGATCTAAACTGACGAGAACTGCAAGCTGATGGGGAATTCTGGTCCCGAGGGATTTTGAAAATCCCTTATATTTCAGATCAAACTTAGTATAGGGTTTGTTTGTGGTTAATATAATATATTCATAAATAAAAAAAAAAAGCAAAAAAGAGTAGATACGAAATAAAATATAGGTATTAATGTATTATATGCTAACAAATCATGATTTATGGGTATTATATATTAGAAGACAATTTTGCTCCTTTAAACTTATTTTACATATGTATGGTATACTACCTATTATGATATTACCATTGCGTACCTGGATTTGTTGATAATATTTATTTTGACTTAACCTAATGCTGTTAAGATAGTAAAATTATAATATTTTAAGCATAATTATAAATATGATTTGTCATTGCTATATGTTTACCGTATATCCACGAAAATAGGGTATACTTTATAATTGACCATATAACATCATACACTCTATAAATTAGTTACTTACATTACTCAGTACCCCATACATATTTGTGAGTTCTGTTTGCTGGAAATGAAACTAGCCTATTGGATCATCAATCTCCCGCAGATAGAATTCTAAAATATGAATAGGATACTGAGTAATGTAGGTAACTGATTTATAAAGTGTATAAAGTTTTTGTGGACACATAACGTCTGTTATACTGTATACTGTATAGGACATATTTATTTACAAAATATGATTAATGCACATTAATATCATACATTTTCAATATTAATTGTATTTTTTTTTTTTGTAACTTTATCGGGAATACGCTTCCAGTTCATCTTGGCACTGCAAACGTTACGATTTAAAAAAAAAAAAACAGTGGTCCAAAAATTATATATTTTTTAAATATAATATAGTAGGTATTCGGACCCCTGCTTTTTAAAATCGTAACGTTTGACGAGTGCCATGATGAACTGGATGGATTATAATTAGTGTAGTGTGCACTCAGTAATATATATTTAATATAATATTAGGATCTTTCAGAGAGCATTTATACCTAAATTTAATTAAATAAATTATCTGATTTCTTATTTAAATTTATTGAAAAAATAATTAAACACGTCGTATATTTATTTGTAATATATATGCTAATAGGTATTTAAAAGACCGACAGAACATGTTTGTATAGAAACTAAATACTTCATGTCTGCATCAAAAATATATGCCTAGTTTGAATATCTATTAGAGAATATTAATTATTATAGATTAGAGGTAATTAAAGCTTATAAGCAGAAAAATTAAATAAAATAAAAAAAAAATCCACCGGAAGATTGACTTAAACACATACTTATACGCAGGAAAACACATTTTAGATCCTAAAACGTTGTTTTATAAAGAACGGTTTTCAGATGTCAATACCCGGTTTTATTGAAAATTGGTAACCGGGGATTTCAACATGTACAAGAGTGAAGATAATAATATATAATAAGTCCAGTGTTGGGTAAGTTACTTTACTCGTTACTTAGAGATAAATGTAATTAAGTTACTTTACTCGTTACTCAAACAAAATTGTAATGAAATTACTTTACTTTTCAAATAAAAAAGTAACTCATTACTTTCTCGTTACAATGTCTTGGCATTTATCATTCTGCAGGCAATAATGTAACTTTTTATAGAAATACATTACTTATAGTAAAAAGGTATAATTTGAAAAAGATGTACAGTTAATACAAAACTACATAACAATAGTAATTACTTATGAGTTATAAATATTAAAAAATAGTACTAATTAATTGTACCTACTTATCAATGGTAATTAATCATTATAGGTATAGGTAAGTTTATCATGTATTTATGTCACAAACTCATAATATAAACCATAGATATGTGAAAATAAAATCATAATACAAATATAACACAATAAGAACTTATAAAATTATAAAAATAAACCATTTATAAATGCCAAAATATGGCCAACATTGATAAAAACGTACCTTCCTACTACTAAGTGCTTCCTGCTTACTGTATGTATATTGTATACATAGATGCTATTATAGATTTTCTGTAAAATGGAATGTACAGCATTTACTGAAATTATCAGACTGATAATGACAGACGATAATGACTGGAAGATGGTTTGGTTTAAATTAAGATATTTAATTATGATTTTTTTCGCATGGCCATAGTCCCTATATTAAATAAAAAAATTATTGAATAGGCATTTTTTCTATATTTACCTTTTTCTTTATTTGTTTGTTTAGTAAAATTGACGCCATCCGGCTTTTTACAGTACCAGCAAAATATAAAGTTTAAAGATAACATATAGGTAATAACTAATAAGTATTGTATCTATGCATACACTTACATCGTATATCTACTCAAATAGTACGACTTTTAAGTTACCTATCAGTAAAAATGTGTGGTACAGTATAATATTATAGTGACAGCCGACTACATAAAACGTGTTACCTAAATAGATAAATAAATAATTAAATGAAATTATTATTATTTATTGAATGCTATGCAGTATGCAGTAATGCTTACATTGTGCATATTGGATATTATATGATTAAACAAATTGAACAACGCGGGCTTTTTCCCTAAGAAAAGGGGTGAAAGACGGTGATGTCAACGAATTAATTTGACGTCTCTGATAAACTATAATGAGAGAAACTACCTTTACGTTTAAACAGAACTTGCAGCCAGTATAGCACGTAGGCAACGATTGAACGATTGAACGATATTTTATTATAATATAAAAGAAGCAATCTGGAAAAATAAATAACCCAGTGATATATTTGCGTGTATAAAACAAAATAAAAAGGCGAACGCCAAAGTGGCTGGAATTGTTGGCTGCGTCTGATTGCATAAATATACACGGAAATTGGGTAAGTATACGCGCAACGGTGGCGAGGGGAGGGATTACTTATTTATTTTTTGTCGCCCTCCGCACGCGGTTCCGTTAGAAATGCTAATGAAATCGGACAAATTGCAAAACTATATTCCGAGGGAAATGCTTTTTTTTCTCCCGTCTCCGGCGCGCACGAAGGTCTTGACTTTGGCGAACGTGGGACTGTGTGGGCGAGGGAGGGTGGGGTAGATGGGGGTGGGTGGGTCGACAGCACGCACCAGGATGCGTATTCCCATTTAGCAACAGATTTATTCCTCTTCTTCGCCCGCCGTTCCTGCGATACGCGCGGCCGCCACCGCCACCGCCGCCGGGAGTTTCTAAGCTCCAAGGGAATACACCGCGGGCCCCGACACTCATTTATTCCAATCTTCCGTCGCTATTTAAAGTTTCTTCTGCCGTCTGCATCGGTCTTGTTTAACAATGAGTAATGCAGATTGAGCTCACTGCGTTCACAAACACTATGGTATACCATTGGTACCGTGTATAAATATATATTATATATGTATAACTACCTACTTTACTTTTATTATTGTTTTACGGGACATCATATTATTATTGGGCATGGTTTTTTTTCCGCTACCACAAATAATTACCACATTATAATATTATAACATAAACTATAATCACGATGTTGGTATGTCGCTGATTCGTGTATAAATAATTCCACATAATATTTAAAACTAAATAATAATAATTGCAAAAATGGTAAATAATACCTATACTATTATAGAGTACCAATAGACACTTCTTTTTATTTTTCAAAATAAAATAATTAGTATAAATCATATTTAATAGCAGTATAAAATCATTTTTTGAAGTTCATATTAAAAATTATGCTGCAGGCTTTCATTTAGGTAAAATTTAAATTTTCACCTAATCAAACTTAATTTTTTTTCTAATTGTTCAAACTCCAACTCGAATATGAATCTCATTCTATTTTTTTGAACTTAAAAATTAAAACAATATATTGTTTATTTTCTATAAAAATTTAGTTTTAACCTTCAATTTAATAAATACTAATGAACTAAAATTGTCAATAAAATAAAAATAAGTGTAGTTGTAACCGACACTAACTTTTTACTTTTAACATTTTAAATTTGATTTTTCTCAAATTATTCAAATTTGCACTTTAATTTTTAAACTTTTTATGGATTCTGAACATTTTCACATTTTTTACATTTTCAAGTGCTTGAGGGTTCAAATAATCCGAGAACCTATCCCTTATTTTTTTTTTATCAAATAAATAAGTTATTTAATATATAAATTAATGACTAATGAGGAAAAAATAATGTTCAAAATGTCAACTATACTAAAAGCTTTAACAGTAATTTTTATTTTATGTGAACTGTAATTTATTTTTCCGCAATAAAGAATATTATTATTACTTTGCTGTATATTATGTAAATGATTTATTATGATTTATTATATTTTAACTACAGTTTTAAATAATACATAAGCGTATGAAAAAGATCGATTTAAAATATTTTTAATTTGTTTTGTAAATATTTTTTTTTTTATTATTAATTGAAAATAGTAAAACGACTTTACCTCGATTGTCACTGTCGGCATTTAAATGGATACTGCCCATCCTTGGATCAGATAATGAAAAAATTGGTTGTGCAGATTGTTGTATTGAAATGAATGACCGATCTGCATCAGTTGTGGTTAGGTTCATTTTTAGTCTGAAATAAAAAAAATAAGTAAAATTTAATATTACACAATTATTATTTAATGAGATATATATTAATTATTATTATTGCATTTTGGTAGATATAATATTTGGTACAAAACAATGATGATAATTTTATTAAAATTATCTTTATATATTATTTCTGGATATAAATATAAACATTTTTATTTTTATTTTACAATTTATTGTAGTCTTAAAAATTAGGGTTATTTTTGGTAGCCAGGGGGCTGGTCACGTGCAAAAAATGGAATGGGCGTATTTTTTCCATATTATTATTATTATTTTTTTTTACTGTCATTAAATCCTATGTAGACACAATTAAAATCGAAATAATAAAAACTGAAAATGATTATAAATAAGTGTCGTTATTATAATATAAACCAAAACTAACCTTTTGATAATATTTTTTAGGTTTTATAATGTATAATGCATATTGTGTATAATGTAATTTAAGATTGAGTTTGCACAGTTTGAAGATCAATAAATTAACAGCAACATGCATTGTTTTAATAATATTTTCTTATCTAACAAATGTTCAGAAATTCAATTATAAAAAACACTGAAATATTTTATACTGCAATATTAGTAGAGTAGCCAACGTTTAACTACAATATAGGTATTAATAAAATATATATTATTATTTATGGGCAAAAATCGACTATTTCTTTAAAATCGGCAATAAAACGGTTGTTTACATATTTGTATACAGTATACACGTTTCGAGGGTAGGATCCAGGAGGATAAATTAAATACTATGTTTTTTTTAAATAACCACATGTCTGGTTTTTTTTTATTGTCTTAGAAATAATTATTATTAATTTTAAACACACTTCTTATTTTTCTAGGAATTTGGTGGCATTTTTGCAAATATTGAATCAAATTGGTGTTTAAAAATGTAGGTAGGTACAATGTACATTATGGTGATTTTAATAAATAGAAAATTTGTTATGTATTGCTTCGATCGTTCAACACGTCAACATACGTATCAAATTATACTGCAAAAATGTCACAATTTGTAAGTTAAAATTAATAATAATTGATTGTAGTAACATACAATTGTCATTGCAAACTATTTTAAAATGCATGACTTTCAACCGTATATAATTGGACGGATGTTGACTTGTACCCTCAAATATCACAATACCCATATTTATTTCGAAAAATGAGTAAAGAATTAAAAAAAAAAAACCTAATGAATATAACTGTGTGGATAACTTAGTTAACCGTCTATCCTGAAGCTACCGCCACAATTGAATTAATAATAAATATTATAACAAATTATTAAAATTCACACAAACACGACATTGTGGCATTTAAAACAAGTAGTGATATAATTAATATGGGATAAGAAAATATAACTTACCTTGTATGGTATAATATTATGTACACAAATATCGTAACTGGAACGGTATTATATAATAATATTAACGATAATTTACTATAATAAGTAAACTATATGTGCAGCAAACGCGTTCGTTTATCACGATATAAAATAAAGAAAAACTGGAAAAACTGGCACCTAAAGGTGCCTAGCCTTATATTATACACTGCCGGAGTAGCGTGCGGGCTGTGCGGTAGATAAGTAGGTATATACTATGCATGAAATCGAAAATCACAGGTCTGGAAAACCCGGAAAAACCAACACGGGACACGAAGGCGCGGAGACACGATGAGGTAAAACAATGAAAACGCGAAAAACGGAAAAAATATCTCGAGCGGCGCCCGCGTAAAAATAATCGAATTGTTGCGTGTATTATGTACGAGTGACGTATCCGGTTCGCGTTTGGCTTATGCCCCGGGACTCGGAGCTTAACTCGTCGGGCCGGTAAAAGTCGCGGCGGCGTAACAGAGGGCGGCGGCGGTGTATATAGGGCGGTGGCGGCGCGGGTGGTGGCGCGGCGGTGGCGCCGGCCGATGGTGCTTGGCTCGGGGGTTGAGGTTCGACCCGGAGAGGCTTAATCTTGGTCGGCCGACTGTCACAACCCCCGGGTTGGCGGCCGGGTGTCCGGGGCGGTGTGCGGCCGGGACCAACCGGAAAGAGTTAGAAATGAAATAGTGCGCCGGGCGCGTGCGCACCGGTCCGCAGCCGCCCGCCCGACTACGGCGCGCCACGGTCGCCATGTTTATTGTTTAGCGGCCCGACGCCGCGCGGGTTAATAGTTAAGCTCTCCGACACGGCGCCCCCGTGCACGACAATTTGATTACCGAGTATTGAACCGACGCCGCCGCCGCCGCCGCCGCCGCCTCGACCCACACCTAACCCACTCCACTTTTTCTCTTCGTCGCGTCTTCATCCTTTACCGTTTTACTCTCTCGTGCTCCGTCCCTCACATACTCCATCTGCAGTGCTAAAGCCTACAGCGCCCTATTCGCGGCCGAGGAAACCTCTGTACGGTTGATATTATTATGCACTGCATTGATACGTATTTAAGGGGGGAGGGGGAGGAGAAATCGCCCGGGTAGGCACTTTTGTATATTATATTGGGTTGGTATACTTAAGTTATATTTATATTATATTGCTTGCCTCTATTGCTTATTCAAAATATATATACTAAATAATTGTAAATTGTAAGTAGGTATCTGCAAGTTATCTAACGTGTGATATAATCTATAATACGTAGCATACGTAATCTATATAATATAGATAATCTATAATACATATTTTTTAAGCACGTTCCTGCCAGGGCCGAACTGAGCCCCTGTGCTATTATTCTACAGCACGTTTGGCTAAGAACCACTACTAATGCCAAAAAAAACAATAATATTGTAAAAAATTAGATAAATTCCATTACAAACAGGCCTCCTATTTTACTTAGTAATAATGTATGCAGGATAGGGCTGCAGTTATCAGTTTGGTAAATATGTTTCAAAATAATGTAACCTAGTTACCTGTGTAACTTGTATAATAGGTTATAGGTAACTTGTAATTTCTTATTATGTCATTTTCAACTAGATATAACTTTAAAATGTATAATTTGTGGCAATTTTGTTGTGAAATAGCCGCAATTCTACTAATGTGTGCTGCGGTCAATCATCGTCTGGCATCGCAAGCATTCGGATGGGTGACCACTCAGGTTCTTTGCGACGAATCCTTGCCTCATATAAAAAAAACATGTTCCAACCGTATATCAATACCGTAATATCTACAACTCCCACAAACCAAATAACTCATGTGGCCAATGATCAAAAAAACAAAAAATATATCATTCATATGATAAAATAATAATAATGTGAACCAATAGGTAGGAACTAGGTAGGTACAATTATATTCAGCACTCCGCAGTAGCCATTATACAACAGTATAATATAGTATCACAAAAACACAGTCCAAATTTTCCAAAAATACAATATTATATACAGCTGACATCGTCGCAGAGGTTTTTGGACTACTAGATTAAAATTTGATAGTAAAATAGTTTTTAGACTAATTGTCAACTGATATATTATATTTATCTCGGAATAAAATGTGGTTACTATTTTATGAAAAATTAAAAGAAAACAGAATAGGCTGTCTATCTGCAATGTGTACTCTCCTGTGCTTCCCTTCTATAAATCCGGTGCCTGTGTAAATCGAGTATTATAAGTAGGTATATATATTTACATTTTCTTTGTAGGTACCTAATACATTTTGAGAGTTCCTAATTAAAAATTCTGGAATTCTTATAAAATACATACGTATAATATTTTTAAGGTACCTACTCATACTATTGAAAAAATAAAAAATTTAATTTGTACGTATAAACTTTTTACTATTTTATTTTGAATCGCTCAATGTGAGTAATTGGGTAGGTTTACAGATAATAGTGGGCTAAAACCATTCCAGTCTAGTCCAAGGCTCGTCTGCTCGTCAGCTCATTTTTATGTATAAACTAAATATCTGGTTTTTGATCATGGATACTACGGACTCCTACCTATACTTATCAAGGTTAGAGTGCCTAAAGACTATTTTTTTAAATATTCTTTTACGGTGTTTAGTAACTTATAAGTAGAAACTACGTATACGTGGCTATATTATCAAAATTTTTTTTTATTTAAAAATAATTTTAATAGAAATACACATTATAATATGCAACTACAGATTACAGTAAATAATTGTAAGCAACGTTCGCTTAGGATGTGGTGACTTAAGTGCGTCTTATACTCGTGTAATCGTGAGCGCCGCCCTCGTGAGCAACGAGTGTCAACGCACATCATCACTTTTAGTGATGATACATTTTCGGACACGGGAATTCACAGGGATCATATATAACTTACGTAAACTAATCATAATTTGCTCGCATCATAAGGTCCAATAATGGTGTATTTTACCTATTCAAGTTTTTTTGTTAAATTTCCATCTAAAAAAGCATTTATGATGCTTAAAAACATCAAAAACAAAAAATTATGTTTCAATTGGGATATGTTTATTATCTGTACTGGCGGAATCGATGCTATATTGGTGGTACACCAGAATCCATAGGTCCGGTCCCATTACAATTTTCTGATTTTTTTATTACATTAATACATATAGAATAACTCAAATGAGTAAACAAATAAATATCATTTATATTGTAGGTACCTACTAAATAACAATTTAATTAAATACAATTAAAAGTTGTAAAAATTTTTTAAATTAAAATCTTTTGCAACTGTTAATTAAAATTAAATTTAAGTTTAATACAATTAAAAATAAAATAAATTATCCTTTTTTATTTCTTTAATAAATTTAAACACTCAACATTTCATTATTAAATAAATAGGTATGATGAAATCGGGGTAGCTAGGTATACCGCAAAAGGGTAATATAAGCTATCAAACTATACGAATTTATAATAACGAATTATACTTCTTGGATATATAAAATCCTGATAAAGGTTTTCGGGAGATGTTGGAGACCTATTTGTCCATATTATAGCTTTTGACTATAGCGAATAAAGAAAACAGATGTGAAGCTATGTACTAAGAAACTATATTATGTCACATGAATATTTTTTGGTATTCCTAATGTTATGAGAACAATGAATAATCAACAAAATATTCATAAGACTTTCTAACGATTATTTAAAAAAATATTTCCTTTATTCCTCTCAGAAACTCTTAAAATGACGTAAATAGGTTTAATCAGTACTTATATATATATAGTTGAATAGTAAATATTATAGCATACCTATAGAAATTGTATCCGAACAAAATTAGGTAGATATTAGGTAGTTAATCTTTTATCCTGCTAAACATAATATAGTGGCCCAGACAAATAAAAATAAAAAGAATATCTCACACCAAATTATTATAGCTATCTACTGTAGTACATGTATTTATATGTGTGATTGCAGCAGTAGAGTGGTAGACGTATACAGTGGGGTTTAAATCTGTAAATATAATATTTTATATATTACCTGTTATGATGACTTTTTATTATTAACTGTATTATTAAGCTATACAAATAAAATATAATGGCTTTTTAATATAGGTACCTATTATTTTTATAAATACTGTATAAATATTATTAATATTAAATACTTACTATATTATTGGTATAAATGTTTTGGACTTTGGACTTTACAATGCCCTCTTCACTTTGTTCACCCCGAAAATCATGGCATCCAAACAAATTATTCCGAGGTGGGTATGATAAATTATTTTTATAGCATACCAACTTTATATAAAATCATTTTATATGAAATTTGAAAAAGTTAGTTCCCACATAAATATAATTGATAGTAGGACGTAATATAACATAGGTTTTTTTTACGAATAGATTTCAAAATATTTTAATATATTACGATTGCCATACGTAATAGAAATAGACTTAAAGTAAATGTACAAATGTGATTTTTAAATGTTTTACTGTATAGCAATAAGACAATTTGAGGGGATAAGCAAAATGTATCAAATGTATTAGACCTCTTGGGTTAGGCCTACATTTTTTTTGCCCTGGGCCACCAAAATTCTAAATCCGGCATTGTTAAAGATAGTATGATAGAACAAGATATTAATACATAACTAATTTTGGTTAGTTGAAAATGTTTTTAACATTGTTACAGTATCAAAAATAAAATAAATCGATCACTCAATCTAAACACGAATACACGATGTACAAAGTAAATAATAATAATAATAATAATACGTATATTATCACATGATAATATTATAATATCATGATTTTATAATTTATTATGATGTGAATGTTAATAAAAATAAAATCCAAATATTATTTTCGTCCTTTTATGACTGTACCTATGTCTGTATAAGACGTGACAGTTTCTCAAATTTTTATTATTTTGGACATAATCATAGAAATATCAATTAACAAATAAGGAATTTTTATATTTTATTATTTAATTGAAAATTCCAAATTATTAAAAAATATTTTCTCAGTTGGTGCAAATGCCCCTTGACAAATACTCATCATTAAACGCTTTATAAAAATAAATATAGAAAAGCGCTAAGTGCTAACACGTCATGCAAGAATTCCATTGCTTCATATGTATACTGCACCAATGCCACTACCGAGGGTGAGTTCAATGTGGTATACATTATACCTTAATACTTATAAATTATAATTAACGATAAAATATCATCACATTCGAAAAAGTATCTATGCAATTTTGGAGATTTTTTTCTAAATGCAATTTTAAATAAAATATCTACAATACCATCTCGAGGTACAACCATCAAATTACCTGTTCTATTGTGGTATGTAGGTTTTTGATATGTTATTTTTACTATATAAATCGTAAAGCTTATATATTCTACTGGTTTTATAAACCGGTTTGATGGAACGTTTTCATTCTCCGTATTTGTAAACAAATACGAAAGTAAATATTACCTATTCTATCTTCTAGACTCTAGTCATTCACCTAAGTGACTACACTGTACGCGGTATACTATTACATTTTATGGTATCTGCAATCGGTATTATCGTGTCTATTCTTCCGTTTTATTAGTTATAAATGTGATATTACATATTTTTAAAATGCGTAGTTGGACAACAATTATTGCCTTAGCGGTAATATTCGCATTTGCCATAGAATTTCGACCCTTGGATCATTTTATGACTAGCTATTTCGCCAGTCGAGGAGTAAACATTACAGATACTCAGGTACATAAATAAACAAATATTTTATAAGAATTATTATAACCAACTAACCTAAAAATGTGTATTTTTAAGAAAAAATGAACGGTAACAAAAAAAAACAAATTAATGTAAAACTTTAACTAATAAGGCTTATACATAAGCTCCTCCTGTATGGGTATAGGCTATGGTTATTGGTAAGACTAACTTAACGTATGAGTAAAGGAAAAGGATATAGGTAAATACCTATACTATATAATGAGTAGCGTAATTTTCTTATTAATTCTGCATATTTATTATATTATTTTATACTTATGCGACAGCAGTTATAATACTAATGGGGGATGGTGAGAATAGATCCTTTTCAGAGCTTTTATTGTGTTATGCCTAATATAATGTACCAACCATAGCTATGTTAGCTATCCGTAAAACATAACTTTTAGTCCAAATATAAGCTTGTTGACTAATGACTGGTGTGAAAGATATACACACTAAAATACAAAGTTTTGAAATGTTTATATGCAATACACTGATACCATAAAGCTACATTCTACATCCAAATATCCAACTGTATATTGGCATATTGCCCACCGAGATGTTCATTACCCGATTTAATTTTCGTTAATACGATTGGTGTTTTTAGTTTTATTTTTTCAAATTAATTTTAGTGGTAATAATGGGTTTGCCCACTACATAATAAGTATACGTCAAATATGCAATATATAATCCGAAAACATAACTTAGAATAATAAATACGGACGTTCGATCTCTACAATATAATAATATGATAGAAGTACCCTGAACGTGTAATTGTCCAATATCCATATTGAATCAGCCCATTAGATTTCTACGATTTCTTCCATTGGTTGTCAAAATTGAAGGTCCTAGAAAATCTCTATTTTGCAACCATGTCAATGGTTGGTGATATATGGCTACCTATATAGTATATTAATATCATTGTTTATTATTAAGCAATTGTATGCTGGTGACTGCAGGTACTGAAATGTCATTATATTATGCATTTTGCAATATATTGCTTGTATTTATAAATGATTCTTTACTATAATCTTATAATATTATGTACGAGGAATAATAGTTTGCATAAGAACTATCTATATTAACTATAGTATGAGTATAATATTAATATATGAGCTGACTCGCTAACTTTATGAACTATTCATACAGAGTATTATACCAAGCATACACAATGCACATTGCACATCTCCTCATTTTTATAATACAAACAAAAATGTTTTTGGCTGGGTACAACTTTTTTTTTCAAACCGATTTTTGTAACGCTTTATCTAATGTCATAGAAACGCAAACCAACAATAAAAAAAAAAACTAATTTAATTCCTTAGAAAATGAAGCATACTAATAGATTTTTTTCTACTGCACTATATCAAAACACTATGATTCCTCAATTTTTCTTGAAGAGGAAATATTTCTAGTAGCATGCTACTATATTGCTACCCGCACAACTGGTACTTATAATATATACGATCTACATTTTTTCTTTAATATTGCAGTTACAATAAGGCCTCCTTATAAAGGAAACGCTCGGTACCAATTGATTTTTCCGTTATAAGGCAATTTCCATCATATAGGGAGACTAAAATATACGTGGTGTCGTGGTATAGGTAATACAGGACTGTTGTTTTTCCGTTGCGTGAGATTTCCGCCTTATAGAAGGTCAGTTGGATTATGGAGACTTTACTGTATTCAAAATCTGATTCTTAATTTTTAAATATATTCAAAGATTATATTTTTGAATACCTTGAGATTTTTGTATCATTTAAAGAGTGTCCTATGGTAATAAAAACATTTTTTCAAACAATAATCACCCATTTTTACATAAAATTATTCAGCAGATTATTTTTTTTAACATTTTATTATTACAAATTAAAATTCAAATGAGTACCTAGTTTCCGACTAATTACACTTTTTAATGTTGATACTTGTACTTATTATTATCAATTATAAATGTATATGTTTCTTGTAGGGCTACAGTTTACTCAAGAGAAAATCAAATTACTAGTTACTTACTGAAATAATTACATTTTATGCATACAACAATATTGTATAACATGTATTTACATGTGAATAAATAAATGGTAAACACATTCAAATTCAAATTATATTTTTAAACCGTGAATGTCTTACAAGGTTTTCAATATAGGTATACGTTATCTCATTTTTATCTCCTTATCATACTGGTAGACTGAGAAACTATAATTTAATATTTACATAACATAAATAATAAATATGGATAATACCAATACGTCATAATATGGCATTAATACGAGTTTAAAAAAAAAATATAATAAAATGCTATATTAACAAGCAAATTACAAACATCTTCATTAATCTAATGATTATAAATTATAGTAATGTAGTAGGTTTATACTGTACAGGGTGTAAATCAATATTTAAAATTTTTTTTTTATGTATAATATAATTTATTGACTTTACTCTACTTTACTTTACTCTACTCTACTCTACTCTAAGTGCACGTATATTATAACATTTTTATTTTGAATAGTGAAAATTACAAATCTTAAATCTGAATTTAATCTTTTTTTGAAAAATTTAAAATGGCTAGTTTGTAAATCTGGTTTTTAGAATAATTTTGATTGTAAAAACATTAATTTAAATCATGTAGAATCTACAATAATACGTTTTTACATTAGTTTCGTAATTTCTTTCAGTTTATTCACGAGTGTCATACGAGTTGTTTGCATCAATTGTATATTTTATATTTTTATGTAATTTTTTCGTATTTTTTTTTTTGTGACATAAAATTAAGTAAAAATGAAAAGATTTGCAGAAAGCGGAAGCTCAAATACCAAAAAACAGAGAACACAGGCGAATCGTAAATATGACGATAGTTACTTACAATTCGAATTCGTTGTAAAATTTGGTTCTGAAAATTCTATTCATATAACATAAACGTATACATTATTAATAAGCAAAAAAATGGTCAGGTGGTACGCGAATATAAAAAGATTGAGAACCGCTGATATAGATTATTTTATAAACATTTTTGAAATCTCATTATTTTTGTAAAGTTATGTTAATCCAGTCGTAAAAAAACTTTTCAAATTCAAAAAGTATAAACTTTTTCTTAAATATTTTAAGAGTATTTTTGAATAAGTACTCGTTAATATCTAAATATTTATAAAAAAAAAGCGGGTAAGTGGATGTCGCTCTGCTGTATAGTAGGTTACAAGTGGGTCAATGTATAATGAATTGTATTAAACTCGAATTCAATGATATAATATCATATTGTGTATAAGAAAAACGATTCTGAGCGGAGGCGGTTTGTCAGTCTGGATTTTTTGTATTGTTATTATTTATTATAGCCTGTAATTTAAATTAATATTATAATATTATTTTTTTTTATTCGTTGCTATGGTGATAAACAAAGCGTTGGAAATTAAAATCCCATTTTTAGTGGTTTTTCGTAATTTGTCGGTAGTTTTTCCCGTGGCATTAAATAACTGTTGAGAAAATTGAAAAATGACCTCTTTAAAGTACCATTTTGATCCAATTTGTTAAAAGGTACTACATGTTAAAATCGAAGCGCTCCTTCTAGTAGACATTTTGTATACAGGATAAAAAAAAAATAAATAAATAAACACCAATGTCTCGCTCCGCTCAGAATCTAAAATATTATATTTATATTACATAGGTATTGTAGTACCTATACACAATTGTATAATTAAATAAAAGGATTCCAACATTTCTAAGATTGGTAGCAGAATATACGTAATTATAAAACACATACTTATTGTACAAAAAAAGATTTTTTTTTTATTGATCGTGAAGCCCGACAACTTTGGCCATTAGCTGTTTGTTTTTGTTAGTAGGCAAGGGAGCTGTAAGTATAACACGTGTGTGTAGTTTTGTCAGATTTTTTAATGGGCACCCGTGGGTATCTGCCATGCCTGGGTGGGGGATGGCGGCACTTCTCTCCGGACACCGTGACTTGCCCGAAGAATAATGCCGCCCGTGAACCGAGGTTTGAACCTGCGCCGGTGTGCGACACAACCGACGCCAGTCTGATCGGCCACTCCGTCCCCCCAAAAAGATTATATACCTTAACATAGGCACATTTAATATTTCAATCGTTATAAAATGTAAATTACATTTTAGTTATTGTAGTGTCATCATCTTGATCTCAGTATAATAGCTGGTGGCTAATAAGAAATAATACATTTCATAATTTAATAATAGTAGACAAATTTTTAAGACTTAACTAATTATAGAAATAATTATTCATACATATTATTCTTTACTTTAGGTGACAGAATATGAGTTGATGCGGTTTGAAGACTACTTCAGCATATTGACTGTTACGGTGATAATGATGATCACAGATAGTTTACATTACAAACCAGTTATCTTTTTCAATGTCTTCTGTGGAATTATCGTTTATTCAAATCTTGTTATGTTACCTAATTTTATCCAGTTAAAAGTAAGTATAATTACTATATGATTTGTAGTATTACGAAATATTTAAGATTATACCTACTGGTTATGAATGCACCTATTATACACACTTAGGTACTCGTACACTCGTATTTTATAAATACGTCCAGAATCTAATAACTAATAAGTGACCGATTTTTGATGGACGAGGAAAATAATATTGCTATGAACAATAATTACTTTTCTCTCGGACGCTTTAAGTTTTCGGTTTTAATTTTTTACAGGTAGCCGAACTATGCGCGGCGTTCTTCAAATCGTACGAAGTAGTCTACTTCAGTTATTTATTCGCTAGGGTTCAGGACAAGAGTTATTATCAGGCAACATCAGGATTAGCTAGGACCGCAATGTTGATGGGCAAATGTTGTTCGTTGGTATTCGCTCAAACGTTAGTGGTTATGTACGGAAAGGATTACGTTAATCAATTGCCGTGTTACACATTGGGCAGTGAGTATAATTATATTTTGTCTGAAAAATTATTATTTTAGTCTGTAGATACTCCTAGACGGTCGTACATTATGTATAACTTTATTTAAGTACTTCACAACATATTTTAACACATAAATTATTATAATTATAATGCCTGCGATGTATAAATGCGTGGGTATTTAAGTTGATTTAATATAGGTAGGACAGGTAGGTACTTCTGTAAAAAATGTTTAATCACACAAACAACAACAATTTTTAATTTTCAAATTAATTTTAATATCACTATTATTGTTACCAGCTTAGCTGAAATTGTTTTTTCATTCCCAAAAATTATATTCAGCGTAGGTAGAATATTTAACTTTTGATAACTATATATGATGTTGATAGGAAATATTTATATTTATATTATTTATAAATATTTATATGGAGTATATATGCTCCCTCCGTCCTCAATCGTCTTCACATGATATGAATCTATTTTTTATACTATACCTACACGGGCACACCACACTATATATTATCAAATAATATTTTCTAACAAATTTTATAGAAATCTAATTTTTTGTCTCAAATATGATTTTACCTATTGCAAAACAGTCACATTGATTTATCTTCTGTGTTAGACGTTAGTTAAACATTTGAAACATTCAATTTGTAAGCAATTAAAAAAAATAATGATTATTAATTTCTATTAAGACCTAAGTTTATTAATTATAAAGTGATGCATTTTTACATAAGCTACCAATATAAGTAGTCTAATTTATTTGATACCATTTGAATATTACCATAACACTGCAGCTATAAACATTAAATAAAAAATAATAATTTATAAAAGTTTTATAATAATATTATAATAAATTGTCTTAAATATTTAAGAAACGCATGGAAATTAATAATTAATTAATGTGTGCAATATGGGTATTAAGTATCTGCATACAATAAATGGTATAAATCAGATTTAAAAAAAGGTAATGGTGCCGATAATTGTTAATAAGCACGTGTGACATCTTGATGTAGGTAGATAGATACTTATAAGTTATAATTGTATAGATATCTACAAATAAATACAATGATTTTTAAAGATTAACCAATATATAGAATATAGTTATAATATCTTTCTAAAAAATAATTGATTAATTTGTACCTACGCATAATATCACAAATTACATTTCATTTGCACTCGTGATTGCTAAACAATGGATGTGTATTTTTGGATAAACCAATAATCTCATAACAATAATATCTTTTAGGTTTTTTCATTATGTTTTAGTACAAATGTATTAACATTTATTTTTATTTGTATTTTAATTACCTATCCCCATAAGATTTAGTAAGTTATAATATCCTCAAATCGTTCTACATCCTACGTATCTGCTGTAATATTTTAGGTATGGTTTTCGCATTTGTCTGGTCGTCGTTTTTGCCATCGGTAAGACGGAAAAGTTACAATAACGATGATACTTTTGCAGAATTTATGTTACCTAATAACAACGAACCACTTAATTTAAAGGTAAATCATAAAAATGTATTTATTTTATAGTAATATATAGATTGTTTTGGAAATATTCCATCTGATAGCGGCCGCCTGTTTTTATTTGTACAAATAATGTATTTGATATGAAAAATGCATAATTATTTTACCTCACTCAGCTGTTGGAATATTGAACGTGATTATTTTATCCAAATTACTTGGGAAAAATTACGTTTTAGGCAAGAAATCAATTCGAGTGGTTATTAAAATGTGTGTCAATATGTCCATTATGTCAATATTAATGGTAAATTACACTTAAATATTGATAGAATATATACTGTAGTGAAATATTTATACGAATAATTAATTTCTATCTTATCTTAACGATTACATTGACTTATAGTAAACAATTAACATATTATTATTAACATTATTGATACTAAATACATTATAAATAAATGAAAACTTAAAATTTTTTTAAAATATTAAATAAATAATTCATTTCTTAAATATCATACGATTTTAAAGAAATACATTTTTTTTAAATAAATCATTAGTGAGGAAGTGACTAATTACACATTTGAATGTCATTCCACTAAAGGTATATAATTAAAAAAATAAAAGTCCATGAAGGGGATTGAACACTCCAATATCCCCTTCATATAAATTATAGGTGTATATAATATACGCTCATATCATCAGGTGACAGACATCGTATATTTATATCGATTGGTTATGTATTTAAATTGTAAATCATTTTATAATACATAATGCTAAGCAAGGGACTGTAACTCATACTTAAACAAATGATATTTTAGAATATACCCATTCAATCTCAGTCAACTGCAACCGAACCTATGTTAAAACGAATGTGGAGAGACTTTAACGAATCTTATAAAAACTTAATTGTTCTAAAGTGGTCCATTTGGTACTGTTTGGCTTTAGTCGGATATATGACGGTAAGTAAAATACCTACTCAAACATTACAAAACTATAAAAGTATATACTATAAAAATGAAATATTATGTGTAGGTAATTAATTTATATTTTATATTAATAGGTAGCAGGTATGTATTTTGTATATCAACTATTTGTATAATTCCAGATACAAGTGGCATGTGTAACTCACAAATTAGGCGAAAATGAGCAAGCTAATGGTGTAGTCGAGTCCTTGACCGTATTCATAGGTTTGTAAATGTGATATGATTATTTTGATTAAATATTAAATGAAGAAATATCTAACATTTAAAAAATGAAGGTCAGTTCATGTACTATTATATTATTTTTACTCCTTAGATTCATGTATATATAATTTATTTATGCATAAATTCCAAAGTAATTTGGCTATGGCATAATGCATAACTATATTATATATACGTATATACTATATAATGCGTATTAATGTGTTAATATAAATATTCATGGTTATCACAGCGGAAAAAACAGATATCCAAAATCATCTTAATGGAAACCTATAGTAAACTTGGTAATCAATGAAAATCAGTTTTAAAAATTGATAATCGTCAAACCAAATTTCTTCAGTTTTGCTGGCGTTTTGGTCTAAAAACCACTTTTTTTCATTGACTGAAACCCCCTTAAGATTTATTTTATGATACGTAATTTAAATATATTTAAAAAATATTAAAATAAACGAAATGTATGTTTAGATTGGTCAAATCTACATTAGTTTTGACTTTTGACAAAACCAACTGGATCCCCCTTAAATATCAAAATTTAAACTTCAAAAGCCCAAAAAAAAAATTGAACAAAATATGTACTTTTTATATTTTTGAATTGCTGTGAGAACCACCTTTTGAAACAATGTGAAGTGTTGAAGATAGAAGCATTTTTTCTGTTTACATTATGCAAGAAAAAAATGTTTAAAAAGATACAGCATTGTAGATCCAATAACGTGATATTCATCCGTTCAGGATCTAGAACAGTATATGATTAATGATGACATAGTTTTTAAAAAAATTATTAACTGGTGTGTTGGACGTTACTGCACATTAACCCCCACACCCCCCCCCCCCCCCCATTTCACCAGGATACGCCACTGATTATAATTATAGATGTAGAGATCTTTAAAAAGTTGATTTTCTTACAATTTTACAGATACCTAATATATGTTTTTGAATTACACATTTTTACGCAGGGGCCATCAGCTCATACAAAATCGGCGTGAAACGTGTGAATTGGGAATTAAATGGTAATGCGTTCATAGGATCTGGGTCTTTGATTCTTGGTGTATGCGTGATATCTTGTTACTTTCATCAACATATGTTATCGATCCAACTGTCATACATATTATTCGGAGTACTGATCCAAGCAATGTTTGTAACGGCATTGTAAGTAAATAAAATACCAAATATAATAGGTTCAGACAGTATCATTATTATAATATATTGATATTAAATATATTTAAATGTCAAACATTATTTTTATAATTATTATTATAAATATAAATAATATAAATAAATAATATAAATAATTATTATGGCTGTTTCTTCAATTTTTATTTTAACAGGGCTGAAGTAGCAAAACAGTTGAAAAATAATTGTTATGCACTTGTATTGGGTTTCAATTCGTTTATTTCACTGATATTGCTGCTGTGTTATAAAGAAATCTTTATCTATGGCAATTTATTTAAGATGGATATTCCCAAACAGGTGCGTAGAAATAATAAAATAAAATATTTTTCCTATACATAAGATATATTTTGACAACAATATTTTTAATTTATTTAATTATATCAAAAATATGTATATTCTATAAAAATGTATTTCTAAAAAAAAAAACTGAAAAAAAGGATAAAACATAAAAATAACTTCAACTTTGAATTTGCGATATTAATAAATGTAGCAATAAAATGATATGTTTTCAGGTTTTATTCTACGGTGGCTTATACATTTTTCTCGGGATAATTTATCTGATACCTTCTGCGATATCATTCAATAGAAGATTGAATAATAGATATCCGATCTACGATATAACCGAATAGCGTCATCAACGATTCATCCCAAATCAATTGCACTACACATTACAATGAAAAATCGATTTATATTTACGTTTGAACCATTTATTCCGATCTCAGTTAATAGTCACTATAGTCGGTTACCAATCTCAAGAGTTTTTTTGAAAAATATAATTGTTATATTATAATACTATGTGAAATATTGAAATTATGAACTAATTAAATGTATTCACATATAGGTATACATATTGGTATGCGTATAACCTATTTGGTTACCTATTGGCTATTGGTACCTATCTATATTACCTACTATATTAGTTTTTATATTTTACATTTACATTAACTATTTAATATGTATGTCTTGTTGTTATAAATTATGTGGATATGAAATGTTTATAATATATAATAAGTCTCCATAAAATTAAGTTAAAAAGCGTATTGTGGAATGTGATTTTTATTTTATAGCTGATATACAGCATTACAGCTTTCAATATCAAACCTCGCACAAATGGGGCGGAAATGCAAATACCAACACAACGTCCAAACTCTAACCATCTACAATACTTATACATAGGTACATAACCAAAGCTCATTCGTAGGAATAATAATATTATATTTTATACGTGTGCGATAAATTCGAATTTTTGGTAACAGAGTATGTAGGTACACGAGCATTCGCGTAGGAACTAGGAATGTCCGCATTTCAGTACGTGTATAGCCGTATAGGTAACTATCGATTTAAAAACTTAACGTTTCATTTTCGAACATAATATTTTATTTTCCTTCGTGTACAGCAGTTGTACGCGCATACACCGCCAGCCAGACGCGCAAATGTCGAAAACAGACTTGATTGTTTCGCGGTAATTATAATTGTTCTACACGGGCGCACTTTTATTTCATTTTTTAACCTAATCCTAAATAATATAATAACACGGGTAGGTAGGTTTCGAACGAAGAAGAAACAACAATGGAACCATCCAGACCGTGAATAACTGACTGTCAAAACAATTTAGCGCCCCACAGCTCGATGCAAATATATGAACAATACACGTACTTAGGTATAATATAAGTTCCGGGTTTTTCAGTTTTTGCGTACCTGCTGCTACAGTCTTGTATAGAACGATTGATTATTAAGTAGCTTATACACTATAATATATACGATCCACTTTTAGTGAAATCAATATTTTCATGAACTGGATGAACCAGATACTGAATTTTAACGAAATTACATAACAATATGGACGTTGGAGTGTTGGACATCCATTTCATGAAACGGATGATAATTTTGTCCAAGCGGACAATAGCTATAATATTTATTGTACAATTTGCGTAATTATTATACCTACTTAAGCCAAATTAAAGTAAGTTATTTAAACTATAAATTTGTGAAAATTGTTTTTTGACTTTTTGTACAAAAATATAACAATATATATATAGATATTATAATTATTATTGGTCATATTTATATTTTATTTTTAATAATTCTATTATTTATATATGTGAGACTGTTAAACTGATAATTATAAATTTACCTTAATGAATTTTAAATTTTATGTTATATACAATTTTATTGTATCCACATTTTTTGTACCTATACCTACCGACTCTATATAATATAGACGTTATGAAATATGAACCCAAAAAATAATTATTGTGAACAAATAAAATATAATGTCCTGTACCTACAATGTCGTGCATAATGTCACGCTTTAATATATAATTATATATTGTAAAACTGATATCTAAGATTTTTCAATTTCTGTATTTCAAATTTTGTACATGTATGCACACTACTAAACGTACGTGAGTAAAGGTCATATTATTATAGTTCAACAAAATGTATGTTGAATAATATTATATAGCGTATTGTCTAATGTCGCAATGCCCTTTTGAACGGTCCTGCTATTATCTCAGTGTAAAAGTGTAAAATCTGTGTCTAATATTTTGAGTGAACAATCAACACAGACTATGAATTTAATTATTTGGTATGTGGTTTATGTCGTTTGGAAATGCGTAGAGTAGTCAACCGGCAATCTTAGAATACTAACTATAGGTATATATCATGTTATAAATATATTTATATATATATATATATATATATGTATGTATAATATATTTTAATATACCGTCCTCAACGTAGGTGCTATTTGGTGCCTGGTGCAGGACGCGTATAGATTTGATTATCCATGATAATAGTTGTACATCAGATGCTATTTTTGTCATTTTCGCGTATACCAGTATAATATATATATATTGCATAATAACGTGAAGTGAGAACGGTGGGCCGGGGTAAAATCGATAATTAAACATTACGAATCGCCCGGCCCGTCGCCGCCAAAGCCGCGGCGAAACGACGAACAAGCGTATTACATATATATATATATATAAATACACGCCACCGGTACTCCGCGGCGATTGGCGCCCCACCATCGGCCACGAGCGCTCGTGCGTGTGTTTATATATATATATATATATTGTGTATGTATATATATATACACCATGTATGTATATATATGTTTATTATGTATACGACGAACGCTCTCCCGGATTTTCCCGGGGTCCCGGCCGCCCGCATCATCCGGGATCCCCTTTAACTTCCGTTTTCCGACGATCGACCAGGCCCCGCACGGTAGCGGCGGCGCGATCAAACACTCCCTCGCCTTTCTTCCCGCCATTCTGCAGCACCCCCTCACCGAAAGCTTCACGTTCGTTTGACCGGCGTATACAGGGCGATTCCGTTGAACATTTATACATACATATATACACACACAGTGCGACGAAATTCGTGGCGCGGAAGGGGTGGTTTAGTCAAGTATACGGCCGGCGGAGCCCCACACCCCTACTATACTCCTATAACGCCGTTTTCCCGCTTATATTGAATATATATTATATATATATTTATATATATGTATACCCCCTTTATTATTTATATACAGCATATACCAATGCTTTATATACAACTAAGTCAAGCCGACCCGATAAACTCCGTACACAGTTCATGTATATATATATATATATATACTATATATATACATATTATATATACTTAAAACAAACTTACCCCATCGTCGTCCAGTGCGCGACGGCTCGAACGAAAAACGACCACGGCACCGGACGATTTTAACACTGTTATTCTATGTATAGGTGGTTCGCTATATTTAAGACCGGCTGTGTCGGCATTTGAAGTTTATAGATAATATTTTTATGTATATTAAAATAACATATAATAATATATATTACCTATCTGCAATTAATTATTTGAAATAGATTATTATAATTTGTAGGCATTTTAAATGGCTGTTTAAAACTAGTGATATATTATTTCGATTAATTGTGAAGATTCAATAATCATTTATCATATCATACAAATAGTCTAAGCAAAATAATAAATATTGAACGTGTTCAGAACCGTTTTCTTGGAATTAAATGTATGCGAAAATAAACCTCGAACCATACGTAGAAGTGCATAAAGCATAACTATCAGCCCGCTTTAGAATACCTCAATACCAACACTTTAGAGTCACAAGGAAGACGCTACTGGTACATTTTCAAATTTTATAGTTTCTGAGTAAATTGATACACCAACTTTACTATTTAGGGTTGGATTCCAAATTCCGGTAGCAATTACAAGAGCCGGGAGCCATATGCCAAATACTTGCGGTATAAAAACTAATTTCCTAGAGACCTAGGATAGCCATCTAAGGAAAGCCATGTCCCTAGCAATCGTGATTCTATTTTATTTTTTTGTTAAAAATGTATTTAGTATTGTATTTATTTTAGATTCTGAGCGGATCGAGGAAGCTAGTAGTTTTACTATGGTGTTTATTTTTTTATCCAGTACACAAAATTTCTACAAGAAAGAGTGCTTCGATTTCAACATAATATAGTAGGTACCTTATCTTTTAGCAAATTGGATCAGGTTGGTATTTTGGAGAGGTCATTTTTCGATTTTCTCAATAGTTATTTAATTCCACGGGAAAAACTACCGACAAATTACAAAAAACCGCTAAAAATGGGATTTTAATTTCTAACGCTTTGTTTATCACCACAGCAACGAATAAAAAATTATAATATTATAATATTAATTCAACTTATAGGCTATAATGAATAATAACAATATAAAAAATTCAGACTGACAAACCATCTGCGCTCAGAATCGTTTTTATTGTACAATGATATTAAATCATTGAATTCAAGTTTAATACAATCCATTATGCATTGACCTACTGTACAGCAGAGCGACATCCATTTCCCGTTTTTTTTCTATTGTTGTATTTATTATAAATTATTAAAATTAATAAATAAATAAATATATTGTTATCTTATTATTATATATTATGAATATGTACGCTATAGAGCTCTAGCCACCACATATAAATAAAGGAACATTATATTTCTTGAAATTATATAGACATTAGAATGTAACTGTATAAACTAGAATACATCTACTATAATTGATAGGCGAAGTAGGTATATTAACGTAAGCAGTATAAATTATGTTGATGTTGAATGTTGATACATCTATAAGTACTTGTATATAGTAATATGCGACATGCGTGGCGTAAATTGAATAAAACACATTTTAATAAATTACTTAATAACTATAATTGATATAAATGTAATATCTATATAAATAAGCTTAAAAGCGTATGGTAAATTATACATTTTACAATGTATAAGTTCGTAATTCGTAAACATTAAACATTGAATAGGAATATTAACGCTGAAACATTTTAAAATCGAGCGTGTGTACATTAGACGTATAAATTATATAAACCCTTTGGCTTAAACAGTTTGTCACACGTTTTACACACATAGGCAGTCCCGTGTCCCTTCGTAACTTCAATTTGAATTTAAATAATTTTGCCATTATAATATCGGTGATAAAATTTTATTATACAATAAAAGAGGGCTAAATAAGCACACATCGTTATAATACAATCAACTTAAAGCAATTGATTACATCAATCACCAATAATATTATAACATGGAAAAATAAAACTCTTTGTATTACTTACTGTAAATTAATTAATCCAAACTAGTTATCACCAATTTATACTGTGACGGTGTAAAGCATAATTATATGCATTATTTTATTTAATAGTATGTAAATAACTTAGGTATACATTTTTATTTTCTAAAATCTACCTACCTAATTATGTATAGGCATATTATTTGATAGTTTTTAAACTCTATAATATTTGCAAAAGAGATTTTGTGTTTCATTTGAAGATTTTAAAATTGAAATGACTTGTATTGTTGTATAATATTTTTAAAATATTTATTCGTATAGTTTTAAATGTTGAGAGGTTTTAATGAAGAAGATATCTATATAATATACTATATATTTTTTCTTCACACGACATTTTTAGCTGTAGCTTTTTATGTCAAAAGATTAGTCTGTCGCTACGAAACTCGAGTACAAAAGTAACATTTTGATACAAAAATAAAATACTTTAAGGATTAAAGTTGTAAATTCTTATTAGTTGTAAAGAACGTAACTAACATTTTAAAATTAAAATTCAAGATTTTTTTTTTAATAAAGCACTTTTTTATGTACGGTGTATAATGTATACATAAAGTTTCATGTATACAATGTATACTTACTAACCTATACCTAAATAACGTATAATTATAATAAAAATAAATAGCTTATAATCAGTGGCGAATCTGAGACCCACGTCGCCCAAGGAGGGGGGGCACAATAATTCAGATCCATTGTGTAATGTTCCCCAAAATTGAAGTGATACAGGAGCAAATTTTTTTCTCGTGGGGCATTTATGTATCGCTACTTGATCACCCACTAATTTGCTTATATCATATATTCAGAAAGTATTGTTAAAATGTCTTGTGTATAAAATATGCTATATTTCTAAATAATCGAAAACCAAAAATAAAATAATAAATTAATAATATGCCTTTATTTACTTACATACTGTTATTGTATCGGCGTCGGCAAACTCTTCTTCAGGCACCTCCTCTTACGGCCACCAGTATTTGATACGCGTACATGTCACGCGATGTTTTATAATTTTATACTCGAACACTCTCATAAAATAATAATAATTGTAAATATCGATTAACTCGGCCGACGGTAGATTCCAATTTATTAATTTTCACCACACAGAAATCCCATTGTACAGTATATTATAACAGGTTATACATCGCGCGTTGGTCGAAAACAATTTATTTATCCTCATAGTTTGCTCTCGGAAGCGGATGCACAATTTTTTTCCTTACACAAAACGGTTATGTCGTTTTAGAGGTTGCGTCTGTCGTGTTCCATACTATAGATCAGTGATTCTCAATCTTTTGTACCTCGACCCAAATTTCCCCCGAAAAATCTTTCACGACCCACGTGGTTTAACTTTTCAAGAAGTAGTTATAAAAACAAAATTTGTTTATTACTTTTATTAGGTATTTATTATTTTATAGGTTTATAATCAATATATTTTTACAAAATAATGTACTTTTATAATGAAAATAAATAATAATTAATAATATATAAATATACGACAAATTATTATTTATTACCCACGTATTTTTTGGTACTTTATTACTATAATAATAAAAGTATATTTAATATTAATTTAAAATAAATTTCTTGGAATCTATATAATTCAAAAAAATTTTCACGACCCACAGTTTGAGAAACGCTGCTATAGATATTTTATTATATCGTCGTGTTTCCGAACAACCAAATTAACCCTCGTCTTTTATCGTTGACTCGAAACCAATCCGATATGAAATATGCCGTATTCTTATGCATTAAAAAGATTGAGGCCGTTTGTTAACTTTATTGCTCAGCGTATATTATGTTCTTATTGTCTTCTACTGTTTGGTGTACCTACATATGAGCGTGCAAAAATATATAAGTTAAAAGAATATTACTATTTTTTTTTATATTCATAATATAACGTATATTATTAAAAAAAAATAATAATGCGTTGGCTGTAAAACCGATTGCGTGTTAAATTTATTATTATAGGTTTTGTTGCATTTAGCAAATTCATTGTCATTAGTTATAACGGTTTTTTTGTGCCATTAAATTATTCTCCCAACGTGTAAAGTTTAATTTAATATTTACTGCAATGAACAGTCAACAAACTAACGTTTCCGCAGCCGTGGATTTGGAATTGCAGCGCGTCAACGAAAGACGAACAGCAGACATGAATTTTATTCGGTTATAACGCCGAATGAATTGGAGTTTTTGGAAACCGTGGGCGACACAGTCAAAGCTTCGGAACGGAACGTGTACTTGGTTCCGAAAAAACCAAGTACAATTATTAATGAAGGAAATGGAACGAAATTCTATATTGAAAACGCGCGGCCAACAATGTCCATTTCAATGCCCCCCCCCCCACTTTCGAAATTTGAACTTCTGACCACGCCAAACGTTTGTGCATCGTTTGTGCAGAAATGTGCACCAGGTCCCGACGTTTGTACACAAAAACTCCCAGCGCTATCCAAAAAATAAAGTGGGGGGGCCATTGAAACGAGACACCCTCTTTTTGGAAAATTGAAATTTTTAAGGTGCCAAACGTTTGTACATCGTTTGTGCAGAAATGTGCACCAGGTCCCGACGTTTGTGCACAAAAACTCCCAGCGCTATCCAAAAAACAAAGTGAGGGGTATTAACACGAGGGTCCCCCTTTTTTGAAATTTTAAATATTTGTCATATTAATAAATGTTGATTACGTACCTAATAGGTTTAATAGAATTTTACTATTGCCATGTAAACGTCTAGAAATAGTAGGGCAGTAGGTTCATAATATATTATATTTAAATATTGTATTATAATAATATGAATAATATAATAATATTATGTTTTAAATATTTCTAGGTTTTTTAAAAATTAAATACCAGTGTTTCTAAAATACAAATACAAAAATCTTAATTTAAAATATCTAAAAACATAACTACCGCTTATAAATTATAACCACAGGTTAGCAATACTAACTTAAAAATAAAAAGTTATAAATTAATATAATAACTGCTTAAGTCATATACAACCGAACGCAACTTAACCTAATAACTATTAGTTGTTACATCTTATAATACGTATTTTGGGTATAACAAGAAATGGGTATATTAATTTTTTTTAAATTTAAAAAATATTATCGATTTCTTGTGTTAAATTAACAAAATTGTTTTAATACTATATTAATTAAACAAACAAATCTGAATTCTTTCAGTACACACTATACCAGTGGTCGGCAACCGGCGGCCCGCTTTAAATTCTACGACAACGACATTTAATCGAATATTATATCAAAAAAATCATATTATATAAAATATATAATTGAACGTTTCTATAAGTCATATTTTATAATGGTAGATATACCTTGACAGTTACCGATAAGATACCTAGAGTAGATACGACGAGTGTATTTGGATTATAATATTAATTTTCTATTCTGTTGAGTAAAGTAAAACGTTGCGTTTTTCAACTACTCGCCAATCCATTTAATATTGATTATGAAGATGTTGATGTTGAGCTTCAAATGGAAATAATAGATTTGCAGTCACAAGATATCTTAAAAGACTCATTCAAAGCATCTCCTTTACTTTCTTTCGTTGAACTTCCGGCATCATTTTCAAAAATTAAAAATATAGCTGCAATATACTTCAGTATGTTTGGATCCACTTACGTGTGTGAACAGGCCTTTTCTCATATGAAAAAAATTAAAAATCCATACCGTTCACGTTTAATTAATGACCATCTCCACCATGTACTTCGAGCCAGCACAAGAAATTTTAATGTGGAAATTTAAAAAATAATAAACAATATCCAACAACAAAAATCAAATTAAGCCTAAAGCAGTTGTAATTTCCATACTTTTATATTATAATTATTATATTATTAAAAACGGTAATTTTTATGCTCTATTATTTGAAAGTTTTAAACAGTTATTTTTTTCTTTTTACCTTCTTCAAAAGGTTGCCGACCACTGCACTATACTATATTAATAACTATCAGGCACATCATTAGAACTTTTTTTCAGGGTGTTCTGAGTGGTTCAGATACATTTTGTACATGAACAATGCCACAACAGACTGTTTTTTTCATAAGCTACAGTGATTACTTAGATAAATAATTTAATTTATTTTAACACAACATAGGTAGAGTAGCACTGCACGTACTATGGTTTTAAATTTATATTTTAAGTTATAAATGGATATTATATAATATAAACTTTTGATTAATTAACAATGTTTAAATAATACTACCTATATGGCTATATAATGTTTTTGTCATATAAATAAGGAAATATTTTAACACAGACGTTTAACGACAACATTAACAATGAAGTACAATTTTGACAATTTTATTTTAAATATTACTACTGTTAATGTAAATTTTGAAAACAGTTAACAAATAAGTAATAACAATGGTTATGATTTATTAACATAATTTCAAATTAACTCTGTGAATACCTAATTTATCCAAAATGTATTATTTGTTGACTATAATAAACAAAAAATCAAATAAATAAATATAAGTCTTGTAAATATATTATAAATTATGTGTAGCATAAGTCGTAAATGTATCCATATATAATACACTATATATTATATTCTGTATTCTGGAACACAGTTGTTAAATTATTATTTAAATCTATAATCTATTAGAATGTTAGTTTAACAATTAATATAATACTTACTAGAAAAAATACTTTTTAAGATTATTCAAATACAGATACCTGTTTTCAAAAGTATGTAAAATACGCGTATTTAAGTGATTAAAAAGTATTTGAATACTTTTGCTCAAGTAGGTACTTAATGAGAATTTATCATAGCTAATCTGAGTTCCAAAAATCCTAACTTCATCAATATTAGTCTTATCGACTTGAAGTCTTTAAGATATATCGCAGTCTAGCCTGTTAAATTGTTTGATATGTTTTTCAAATTCGTATTATATCGAAAACGTAAATCATTCAATATTGGTCGTATCGACTTAAAGTCTTCAAGATTCAACGCAGCCAAGCCTTGAAATCAAATTTATATTCTCAAAAAAGTATCGACATTAAGATTGACAAACGAAAATTTCCCGCCAAATTAATTTTTGAATAATTAAAATTTTGAAAACATTTTTGAATTTATCATGTATTAAAAAACTAAAAAACCCAACCAACTATACCAACATTCCCTACTAATTATACGAATGGCGATAACAATATAAAAATTAATTTATGTAGGTATTCTATGAAAAATATCTATTTCCATATTCAAATATTATTGAATAATTCAAAAAAACTTCAAAATCAATATTTAATATTCAATATTTATAAAGGCAACTATCTTTTTAAATATTTATTTCAATCAACAAGGATAATTCAAGAGGTACTAGATTGTCAATGTTTAAAATATTTGGCTAGAGGTTAAATCATAAAAAAAAATTGAAGGAGGGTGTTGGCGCCCGCAGGCAAATGCATTTTAGAAAACCAAAAAAAAATTTTGAAAAAAATTAAATGTAGGAATACACATTACAAAGTACAATCTAAAATGCCCAGAATCTTAAACAGAAAAATCTATTTAAAATATGTATTTCATTAAACAAGGATTATTTAAGAGGTACTAGATTGTCAATGTTTAAAATATTCAACTAGAGTTACATTACTAATAAAAAAATTGAAGGAGGGTGTTGGCGCCCGCAGGCAAATGCATTTTAGGAAACCAATAAAAAATTTTGAAAAAAATTAACTGTAGGAATACACATTACAAAGTACAAACTAAAATGCCCAGAATCTTAAACAAAAAAATCAATTTAATATATTTAGTTCATTAAAGATAAGGATTATTCAAGAGGTACTAGATTGTCAATGTTTAAAATATTCAACTATAGAATTACATTACTAATAAAAAAATTGAAGGAGGGTGTTGGCGCCCGCAGGCAAATGCATTTTAGGAAACCAAAAAAAAATGTTGAAAAAAATTAACTGTAGGAATACACATTACAAAGTACAAACTAAAATGCCCAGAATCTTAAACAAAAAAATCTATTTAAAATATTTATTTCATTAAACAAGGATTATTCAAGAGGTACTAGATTGTCAATGTTTAAAATATTCAACTATAGAATTACATTACTAATAAAAAAATTGAAGGAGGGTGTTGGCGCCCGCAGGCAAATGCATTTTAAGAAACCAAAAAAAATTTTGAAAAAAATTAATTGTAGGAATACACATTACAAAGTACAAACTAAAATGCCCAGAATCTTAAACAAAAAAATCAATTTAATATATTTAGTTCATTAAAGATAAGGATTATTCAAGAGGTACTAGATTGTCAATGTTTAAAATATTTGGCTAGAGGTTAAATCATAAAAAAAAATTGAAGGAGGGTGTTGGCGCCCGCAGGCAAATGCATTTTAGGAAACCAATAAAAAATTTTGAAAAAAATTAACTGTAGGAATACACATTACAAAGTACAAACTAAAATGCCCAGAATCTTAAACAAAAAAATCTATTTAAAATATTTATTTCATTAAACAAGGATTATTCAAGAGGTACTAGATTGTCAATGTTTAAAATATTCAACTATAGAATTACATTACTAATAAAAAAATTGAAGGAGGGTGTTGGCGCCCGCAGGCAAATGCATTTTAAGAAACCAAAAAAAATTTTGAAAAAAATTAATTGTAGGAATACACATTACAAAGTACAAACTAAAATGCCCAGAATCTTAAACAAAAAAATCAATTTAATATATTTAGTTCATTAAAGATAAGGATTATTCAAGAGGTACTAGATTGTCAATGTTTAAAATATTTGGCTAGAGGTTAAATCATAAAAAAAAATTGAAGGAGGGTGTTGGCGCCCGCAGGCAAATGCATTTTAGGAAACCAAAAAAAAAGTTGAAAAAAATTAACTGTAGGAATACACATTACAAAGTACAATCTTAAATGCCCAGAATCTTAAACAGAAAAATCTATTTAAAATATGTATTTCATTAAACAAGGATTATTCAAGAGGTACTAGATTGTCAATGTTTAAAATATTCAACTAGAGTTACATTACTAATAAAAAAATTGAAGGAGGGTGTTGGCGCCCGCAGGCAAATGCATTTTAGGAAACCAAAAAAAAATGTTGAAAAAAATTAACTGTAGGAATACACATTACAAAGTACAAACTAAAATGCCCAGAATCTTAAACAAAAAAATCTATTTAAAATATTTATTTCATTAAACAAGGATTATTCAAGAGGTACTAGATTGTCAATGTTTAAAATATTCAACTATAGAATTACATTACTAATAAAAAAATTGAAGGAGGGTGTTGGCGCCCGCAGGCAAATGCATTTTAAGAAACCAAAAAAAATTTTGAAAAAAATTAATTGTAGGAATACACATTACAAAGTACAAACTAAAATGCCCAGAATCTTAAACAAAAAAATCAATTTAATATATTTAGTTCATTAAAGATAAGGATTATTCAAGAGGTACTAGATTGTCAATGTTTAAAATATTTGGCTAGAGGTTAAATCATAAAAAAAAATTGAAGGAGGGTGTTGGCGCCCGCAGGCAAATGCATTTTAGGAAACCAAAAAAAAAGTTGAAAAAAATTAACTGTAGGAATACACATTACAAAGTACAATCTTAAATGCCCAGAATCTTAAACAGAAAAATCTATTTAAAATATGTATTTCATTAAACAAGGATTATTCAAGAGGTACTAGATTGTCAATGTTTAAAATATTCAACTAGAGTTACATTACTAATAAAAAAATTGAAGGAGGGTGTTGGCGCCCGCAGGCAAATGCATTTTAGGAAACCAAAAAAAAATGTTGAAAAAAATTAACTGTAGGAATACACATTACAATGTACAAACTAAAATGCCCAGAATCTTAAACAAAAAAATCTATTTAAAATATTTATTTCATTAAACAAGGATTATTCAAGAGGTACTAGATTGTCAATGTTTAAAATATTCAACTATAGAATTACATTACTAATAAAAAAATTGAAGGAGGGTGTTGGCGCCCGCAGGCAAATGCATTTTAAGAAACCAAAAAAAATTTTGAAAAAAATTAATTGTAGGAATACACATTACAAAGTACAAACTAAAATGCCCAGAATCTTAAACAAAAAAATCTATTTAAAATATTTATTTCATTAAACAAGGATTATTCAAGAGGTACTAGATTGTCAATGTTTAAAATATTCAACTATAGAATTACATTACTAATAAAAAAATTGAAGGAGGGTGTTGGCGCCCGCAGGCAAATGCATTTTAGGAAACCAATAAAAAATTTTGAAAAAAATTAACTGTAGGAATACACATTACAAAGTACAAACTAAAATGCCCAGAATCTTAAACAAAAAAATCAATTTAATATATTTAGTTCATTAAAGTTAAGGATTATTCAAGAGGTACTAGATTGTCAATGTTTAAAATATTTGGCTAGAGGTTAAATCATAAAAATAAAAATGAAGGAGGGTGTTGGCGCCCGCAGGCAAATGCATTTTAGGAAACCAAAAAAAAATGTTGAAAAAAATTAACTGTAGGAATAGACATTACAAAGTACAAACTAAAATGCCCAGAATCTTAAACAGAAAAATCTATTTAAAATATTTATTTCATTAAACAAGGATTATTCAAGAGGTACTAGATTGTCAATGTTTAAAATATTCAACTAGAGTTACATTACTAATAAAAAAATTGAAGGAGGGTGTTGGCGCCCGCAGGCAAATGCATTTTAGGAAACCAATAAAAAATTTTGAAAAAAATTAACTGTAGGAATACACATTACAAAGTACAAACTAAAATGCCCAGAATCTTAAACAAAAAAATCAATTTAATATATTTAGTTCATTAAAGATAAGGATTATTCAAGAGGTACTAGATTGTCAATGTTTAAAATATTTGGCTGGAGGTTAAATCATAAAAAAAAATTGAAGGAGGGTGTTGGCGCCCGCAGGCAAATGCATTTTAGGAAACCAAAAAAAAAGTTGAAAAAAATTAACTGTAGGAATACACATTACAAAGTACAATCTTAAATGCCCAGAATCTTAAACAGAAAAATCTATTTAAAATATGTATTTCATTAAACAAGGATTATTCAAGAGGTACTAGATTATCAATGTTTAAAATATTCAACTAGAGTTACATTACTAATAAAAAAATTGAAGGAGGGTGTTGGCGCCCGCAGGCAAATGCATTTTAGGAAACCAAAAAAAAATGTTGAAAAAAATTAACTGTAGGAATACACATTACAAAGTACAAACTAAAATGCCCAGAATCTTAAACAAAAAAATCAATTTAAAATATTTATTTCATTAAACAAGGATTATTCAAGAGGTACTAGATTGTCAATGTTTAAAATATTCAACTATAGAATTACATTACTAATAAAAAAATTGAAGGAGGGTGTTGGCGCCCGCAGGCAAATGCATTTTAAGAAACCAAAAAAAATTTTGAAAAAAATTAATTGTAGGAATACACATTACAAAGTACAAACTAAAATGCCCAGAATCTTAAACAGAAAAATCTATTTAAAATATTTATTTCATTAAACAAGGATTATTCAAGAGGTACTAGATTGTCAATGTTTAAAATATTTGGCTAGAGGTTAAATCATAAAAATAAAAATGAAGGAGGGTGTTGGCGCCCGCAGGCAAATGCATTTTAGGAAACCAAAAAAAAATGTTGAAAAAAATTAACTGTAGGAATAGACATTACAAAGTACAAACTAAAATGCCCAGAATCTTAAACAGAAAAATCTATTTAAAATATTTATTTCATTAAACAAGGATTATTCAAGAGGTACTAGATTGTCAATGTTTAAAATATTCAACTATAGAATTACATTACTAATAAAAAAATTGAAGGAGGGTGTTGGCGCCCGCAGGCAAATGCATTTTAAGAAACCAAAAAAAATTTTGAAAAAAATTAATTGTAGGAATACACATTACAAAGTACAAACTAAAATGCCCAGAATCTTAAACAAAAAAATCTATTTAAAATATTTATTTCATTAAACAAGGATTATTCAAGAGGTACTAGATTGTCAATGTTTAAAATATTCAACTATAGAATTACATTACTAATAAAAAAATTGAAGGAGGGTGTTGGCGCCCGCAGGCAAATGCATTTTAAGAAACCAAAAAAAATTTTGAAAAAAATTAATTGTAGGAATACACATTACAAAGTACAAACTAAAATGCCCAGAATCTTAAACAAAAAAATCAATTTAATATATTTAGTTCATTAAAGATAAGGATTATTCAAGAGGTACTAGATTGTCAATGTTTAAAATATTTGGCTAGAGGTTAAATCATAAAAATAAAAATGAAGGAGGGTGTTGGCGCCCGCAGGCAAATGCATTTTAGGAAACCAAAAAAAAATGTTGAAAAAAATTAACTGTAGGAATAGACATTACAAAGTACAAACTAAAATGCCCAGAATCTTAAACAGAAAAATCTATTTAAAATATTTATTTCATTAAACAAGGATTATTCAAGAGGTACTAGATTGTCAATGTTTAAAATATTCAACTAGAGTTACATTACTAATAAAAAAATTGAAGGAGGGTGTTGGCGCCCGCAGGCAAATGCATTTTAGGAAACAAATAAAAAATTTTGAAAAAAATTAACTGTAGGAATACACATTACAAAGTACAAACTAAAATGCCCAGAATCTTAAACAAAAAAATCAATTTAATATATTTAGTTCATTAAAGATAAGGATTATTCAAGAGGTACTAGATTGTCAATGTTTAAAATATTCAACTATAGAATTACATTACTAATAAAAAAATTGAAGGAGGGTGTTGGCGCCCGCAGGCAAATGCATTTTAGGAAACCAAAAAAAAATGTTGAAAAAAATTAACTGTAGGAATAGACATTACAAAGTACAAACTAAAATGCCCAGAATCTTAAACAAAAAAATCAATTTAATATATTTAGTTCATTAAAGATAAGGATTATTCAAGAGGTACTAGATTGTCAATGTTTAAAATATTTGGCTAGAGGTTAAATCATAAAAAAAAATTGAAGGAGGGTGTTGGCGCCCGCAGGCAAATGCATTTTAGGAAACCAAAAAAAAATGTTGAAAAAAATTAACTGTAGGAATAGACATTACAAAGTACAAACTAAAATGCCCAGAATCTTAAACAGAAAAATCTATTTAAAATATTTATTTCATTAAACATGGATTATTCAAGAGGTACTAGATTGTCAATGTTTAAAATATTCAACTATAGAATTACATTACTAATAAAAAAATTGAAGGAGGGTGTTGGCGCCCGCAGGCAAATGCATTTTAAGAAACCAAAAAAAATTTTGAAAAAAATTAATTGTAGGAATACACATTACAAAGTACAAACTAAAATGCCCAGAATCTTAAACAAAAAAATCTATTTAAAATATTTATTTCATTAAACAAGGATTATTCAAGAGGTACTAGATTGTCAATGTTTAAAATATTCAACTAGAGTTACATTACTAATAAAAAAATTGAAGGAGGGTGTTGGCGCCCGCAGGCAAATGCATTTTAGGAAACCAAAAAAAAATGTTGAAAAAAATTAACTGTAGGAATACACATTACAAAGTACAAACTAAAATGCCCAGAATCTTAAACAAAAAAATCTATTTAAAATATTTATTTCATTAAACAAGGATTATTCAAGAGGTACTAGATTGTCAATGTTTAAAATATTCAACTATAGAATTACATTACTAATAAAAAAATTGAAGGAGGGTGTTGGCGCCCGCAGGCAAATGCATTTTAAGAAACCAAAAAAAATGTTGAAAAAAATTAACTGTAGGAATAGACATTACAAAGTACAAACTAAAATGCCCAGAATCTTAAACAGAAAAATCTATTTAAAATATTTATTTCATTAAACAAGGATTATTCAAGAGGTACTAGATTGTCAATGTTTAAAATATTCAACTATAGAATTACATTACTAATAAAAAAATTGAAGGAGGGTGTTGGCGCCCGCAGGCAAATGCATTTTAAGAAACCAAAAAAAATTTTGAAAAAAATTAATTGTAGGAATACACATTACAAAGTACAAACTAAAATGCCCAGAATCTTAAACAAAAAAATCTATTTAAAATATTTATTTCATTAAACAAGGATTATTCAAGAGGTACTAGATTGTCAATGTTTAAAATATTCAACTATAGAATTACATTACTAATAAAAAAATTGAAGGAGGGTGTTGGCGCCCGCAGGCAAATGCATTTTAAGAAACCAAAAAAAATTTTGAAAAAAATTAATTGTAGGAATACACATTACAAAGTACAAACTAAAATGCCCTGAATCTTAAACAAAAAAATCAATTTAATATATTTAGTTCATTAAAGATAAGGATTATTCAAGAGGTACTAGATTGTCAATGTTTAAAATATTTGGCTAGAGGTTAAATCATAAAAATAAAAATGAAGGAGGGTGTTGGCGCCCGCAGGCAAATGCATTTTAGGAAACCAAAAAAAAATGTTGAAAAAAATTAACTGTAGGAATAGACATTACAAAGTACAAACTAAAATGCCCAGAATCTTAAACAGAAAAATCTATTTAAAATATTTATTTCATTAAACAAGGATTATTCAAGAGGTACTAGATTGTCAATGTTTAAAATATTCAACTAGAGTTACATTACTAATAAAAAAATTGAAGGAGGGTGTTGGCGCCCGCAGGCAAATGCATTTTAGGAAACCAATAAAAAATTTTGAAAAAAATTAACTGTAGGAATACACATTACAAAGTACAAACTAAAATGCCCAGAATCTTAAACAAAAAAATCAATTTAATATATTTAGTTCATTAAAGATAAGGATTATTCAAGAGGTACTAGATTGTCAATGTTTAAAATATTCAACTATAGAATTACATTACTAATAAAAAAATTGAAGGAGGGTGTTGGCGCCCGCAGGCAAATGCATTTTAGGAAACCAAAAAAAAATGTTGAAAAAAATTAACTGTAGGAATAGACATTACAAAGTACAAACTAAAATGCCCAGAATCTTAAACAAAAAAATCAATTTAATATATTTAGTTCATTAAAGATAAGGATTATTCAAGAGGTACTAGATTGTCAATGTTTAAAATATTTGGCTAGAGGTTAAATCATAAAAAAAAATTGAAGGAGGGTGTTGGCGCCCGCAGGAAAATGCATTTTAGGAAACCAAAAAAAAATGTTGAAAAAAATTAACTGTAGGAATAGACATTACAAAGTACAAACTAAAATGCCCAGAATCTTAAACAAAAAAATCTATTTAAAATATTTATTTCATTAAACAAGGATTATTCAAGAGGTACTAGATTGTCAATGTTTAAAATATTCAACTATAGAATTACATTACTAATAAAAAAATTGAAGGAGGGTGTTGGCGCCCGCAGGCAAATGCATTTTAAGAAACCAAAAAAAATTTTGAAAAAAATTAATTGTAGGAATACACATTACAAAGTACAAACTAAAATGCCCAGAATCTTAAACAGAAAAATCTATTTAAAATATTTATTTCATTAAACAAGGATTATTCAAGAGGTACTAGATTGTCAATGTTTAAAATATTTGGCTAGAGGTTAAATCATAAAAATAAAAATGAAGGAGGGTGTTGGCGCCCGCAGGCAAATGCATTTTAGGAAACCAAAAAAAAATGTTGAAAAAAATTAACTGTAGGAATAGACATTACAAAGTACAAACTAAAATGCCCAGAATCTTAAACAGAAAAATCTATTTAAAATATTTATTTCATTAAACAAGGATTATTCAAGAGGTACTAGATTGTCAATGTTTAAAATATTCAACTATAGAATTACATTACTAATAAAAAAATTGAAGGAGGGTGTTGGCGCCCGCAGGCAAATGCATTTTAAGAAACCAAAAAAAATTTTGAAAAAAATTAATTGTAGGAATACACATTACAAAGTACAAACTAAAATGCCCAGAATCTTAAACAAAAAAATCTATTTAAAATATTTATTTCATTAAACAAGGATTATTCAAGAGGTACTAGATTGTCAATGTTTAAAATATTCAACTATAGAATTACATTACTAATAAAAAAATTGAAGGAGGGTGTTGGCGCCCGCAGGCAAATGCATTTTAAGAAACCAAAAAAAATTTTGAAAAAAATTAATTGTAGGAATACACATTACAAAGTACAAACTAAAATGCCCAGAATCTTAAACAAAAAAATCAATTTAATATATGCATTTCATTAAACAAGGATTATTCAAGAGGTACTAGATTGTCAATGTTTAAAATATTCAACTAGAGTTACATTACAAATAAAAAAATTGAAGGAGGGTGTTGGCGCCCGCAGGCAAATGCATTTTAGGAAACCAATAAAAAATTTTGAAAAAAATTAACTGTAGGAATACACATTACAAAGTACAAACTAAAATGCCCAGAATCTTAAACAAAAAAATCAATTTAATATATTTAGTTCATTAAAGATAAGGATTATTCAAGAGGTACTAGATTGTCAATGTTTAAAATATTTGGCTAGAGGTTAAATCATAAAAAAAAATTGAAGGAGGGTGTTGGCGCCCGCAGGCAAATGCATTTTAGGAAACCAAAAAAAAATGTTGAAAAAAATTAACTGTAGGAATAGACATTACAAAGTACAAACTAAAATGCCCAGAATCTTAAACAGAAAAATCTATTTAAAATATTTATTTCATTAAACAAGGATTATTCAAGAGGTACTAGATTGTCAATGTTTAAAATATTCAACTATAGAATTACATTACTAATAAAAAAATTGAAGGAGGGTGTTGGCGCCCGCAGGCAAATGCATTTTAAGAAACCAAAAAAAATTTTGAAAAAAATTGATTGTAGGAATACACATTACAAAGTACAAACTAAAATGCCCAGAATCTTAAACAAAAAAATCTATTTAAAATATTTATTTCATTAAACAAGGATTATTCAAGAGGTACTAGATTGTCAATGTTTAAAATATTCAACTATAGAATTACATAACTAATAAAAAAATTGAAGGAGGGTGTTGGCGCCCGCAGGCAAATGCATTTTAAGAAACCAAAAAAAATTTTGAAAAAAATTAATTGTAGGAATACACATTACAAAGTACAAACTAAAATGCCCAGAATCTTAAACAAAAAAATCAATTTAATATATTTAGTTCATTAAAGATAAGGATTATTCAAGAGGTACTAGATTGTCAATGTTTAAAATATTTGGCTAGAGGTTAAATCATAAAAATAAAAATGAAGGAGGGTGTTGGCGCCCGCAGGCAAATGCATTTTAGGAAACCAAAAAAAAATGTTGAAAAAAATTAACTGTAGGAATAGACATTACAAAGTACAAACTAAAATGCCCAGAATCTTAAACAGAAAAATCTATTTAAAATATTTATTTCATTAAACAAGGATTATTCAAGAGGTACTAGATTGTCAATGTTTAAAATATTCAACTAGAGTTACATTACTAATAAAAAAATTGAAGGAGGGTGTTGGCGCCCGCAGGCAAATGCATTTTAGGAAACCAATAAAAAATTTTGAAAAAAATTAACTGTAGGAATACACATTACAAAGTACAAACTAAAATGCCCAGAATCTTAAACAGAAAAATCTATTTAAAATATTTATTTCATTAAACAAGGATCATTCAAGAGGTACTAGATTGTCAATGTTTAAAATATTCAACTAGAGTTACATTACTAATAAAAAAATTGAAGGAGGGTGTTGGCGCCCGCAGGCAAATGCATTTTAGGAAACCAAAAAAAAATGTTGAAAAAAATTAACTGTAGGAATAGACATTACAAAGTACAAACTAAAATGCCCAGAATCTTAAACAGAAAAATCTATTTAAAATATGTATTTCATTAAACAAGGATTATTCAAGAGGTACTAGATTGTCAATGTTTAAAATATTCAACTAGAGTTACATTACTAATAAAAAAATTGAAGGAGGGTGTTGGCGCCCGCAGGCAAATGCATTTTAGGAAACCAAAAAAAATTTTGAAAAAAATTAACTGTAGGAATACACATTACAAAGTACAAACTAAAATGCCCAGAATCTTAAACAGAAAAATCTATTTAAAATATTTATTTCATTAAACAAGGATTATTCAAGAGGTACTAGATTGTCAATGTTTAAAATATTTGGCTAGAGGTTAAATCATAAAAATAAAAATGAAGGAGGGTGTTGGCGCCCGCAGGCAAATGCATTTTAGGAAACCAAAAAAAAATGTTGAAAAAAATTAACTGTAGGAATAGACATTACAAAGTACAAACTAAAATGCCCAGAATCTTAAACAGAAAAATCTATTTAAAATATTTATTTCATTAAACAAGGATTATTCAAGAGGTACTAGATTGTCAATGTTTAAAATATTCAACTATAGAATTACATTACTAATAAAAAAATTGAAGGAGGGTGTTGGCGCCCGCAGGCAAATGCATTTTAAGAAACCAAAAAAAATTTTGAAAAAAATTAATTGTAGGAATACACATTACAAAGTACAAACTAAAATGCCCAGAATCTTAAACAAAAAAATCTATTTAAAATATTTATTTCATTAAACAAGGATTATTCAAGAGGTACTAGATTGTCAATGTTTAAAATATTCAACTATAGAATTACATTACTAATAAAAAAATTGAAGGAGGGTGTTGGCGCCCGCAGGCAAATGCATTTTAAGAAACCAAAAAAAATTTTGAAAAAAATTAACTGTAGGAATAGACATTACAAAGTACAAACTAAAATGCCCAGAATCTTAAACAGAAAAATCTATTTAAAATATTTATTTCATTAAACAAGGATTATTCAAGAGGTACTAGATTGTCAATGTTTAAAATATTCAACTAGAGTTACATTACTAATAAAAAAATTGAAGGAGGGTGTTGGCGCCCGCAGGCAAATGCATTTTAGGAAACCAATAAAAAATTTTGAAAAAAATTAACTGTAGGAATACACATTACAAAGTACAAACTAAAATGCCCAGAATCTTAAACAAAAAAATCAATTATATATATTTAGTTCATTAAAGATAAGGATTATTCAAGAGGTACTAGATTGTCAATGTTTAAAATATTCAACTATAGAATTACATTACTAATAAAAAAATTGAAGGAGGGTGTTGGCGCCCGCAGGCAAATGCATTTTAGGAAACCAAAAAAAAATGTTGAAAAAAATTAACTGTAGGAATAGACATTACAAAGTACAAACTAAAATGCCCAGAATCTTAAACAAAAAAATCAATTTAATATATTTAGTTCATTAAAGATAAGGATTATTCAAGAGGTACTAGATTGTCAATGTTTAAAATATTTGGCTAGAGGTTAAATCATAAAAAAAAATTGAAGGAGGGTGTTAGCGCCCGCAGGAAAATGCATTTTAGGAAACCAAAAAAAAATGTTGAAAAAAATTAACTGTAGGAATAGACATTACAAAGTACAAACTAAAATGCCCAGAATCTTAAACAGAAAAATCTATTTAAAATATTTATTTCATTAAACATGGATTATTCAAGAGGTACTAGATTGTCAATGTTTAAAATATTCAACTATAGAATTACATTACTAATAAAAAAATTGAAGGAGGGTGTTGGCGCCCGCAGGCAAATGCATTTTAAGAAACCAAAAAAAATTTTGAAAAAAATTAATTGTAGGAATACACATTACAAAGTACAAACTAAAATGCCCAGAATCTTAAACAAAAAAATCTATTTAAAATATTTATTTCATTAAACAAGGATTATTCAAGAGGTACTAGATTGTCAATGTTTAAAATATTCAACTAGAGTTACATTACTAATAAAAAAATTGAAGGAGGGTGTTGGCGCCCGCAGGCAAATGCATTTTAGGAAACCAAAAAAAAATGTTGAAAAAAATTAACTGTAGGAATACACATTACAAAGTACAAACTAAAATGCCCAGAATCTTAAACAAAAAAATCTATTTAAAATATTTATTTCATTAAACAAGGATTATTCAAGAGGTACTAGATTGTCAATGTTTAAAATATTCAACTATAGAATTACATTACTAATAAAAAAATTGAAGGAGGGTGTTGGCGCCCGCAGGCAAATGCATTTTAAGAAACCAAAAAAAATTTTGAAAAAAATTAATTGTAGGAATACACATTACAAAGTACAAACTAAAATGCCCAGAATCTTAAACAGAAAAATCTATTTAAAATATTTATTTCATTAAACAAGGATTATTCAAGAGGTACTAGATTGTCAATGTTTAAAATATTTGGCTAGAGGTTAAATCATAAAAATAAAAATGAAGGAGGGTGTTGGCGCCCGCAGGCAAATGCATTTTAGGAAACCAAAAAAAAATGTTGAAAAAAATTAACTGTAGGAATAGACATTACAAAGTACAAACTAAAATGCCCAGAATCTTAAACAGAAAAATCTATTTAAAATATTTATTTCATTAAACAAGGATTATTCAAGAGGTACTAGATTGTCAATGTTTAAAATATTCAACTATAGAATTACATTACTAATAAAAAAATTGAAGGAGGGTGTTGGCGCCCGCAGGCAAATGCATTTTAAGAAACCAAAAAAAATTTTGAAAAAAATTAATTGTAGGAATACACATTACAAAGTACAAACTAAAATGTCCAGAATCTTAAACAAAAAAATCTATTTAAAATATTTATTTCATTAAACAAGGATTATTCAAGAGGTACTAGATTGTCAATGTTTAAAATATTCAACTATAGAATTACATTACTAATAAAAAAATTGAAGGAGGGTGTTGGCGCCCGCAGGCAAATGCATTTTAAGAAACCAAAAAAAATTTTGAAAAAAATTAATTGTAGGAATACACATTACAAAGTACAAACTAAAATGCCCAGAATCTTAAACAAAAAAATCAATTTAATATATGTATTTCATTAAACAAGGATTATTCAAGAGGTACTAGATTGTCAATGTTTAAAATATTCAACTAGAGTTACATTACAAATAAAAAAATTGAAGGAGGGTGTTGGCGCCCGCAGGCAAATGCATTTTAGGAAACCAATAAAAAATTTTGAAAAAAATTAACTGTAGGAATACACATTACAAAGTACAAACTAAAATGCCCAGAATCTTAAACAAAAAAATCAATTTAATATATTTAGTTCATTAAAGATAAGGATTATTCAAGAGGTACTAGATTGTCAATGTTTAAAATATTTGGCTAGAGGTTAAATCATAAAAAAAAAATTGAAGGAGGGTGTTGGCGCCCGCAGGCAAATGCATTTTAGGAAACCAAAAAAAAATGTTGAAAAAAATTAACTGTAGGAATAGACATTACAAAGTACAAACTAAAATGCCCAGAATCTTAAACAGAAAAATCTATTTAAAATATTTATTTCATTAAACAAGGATTATTCAAGAGGTACTAGATTGTCAATGTTTAAAATATTCAACTATAGAATTACATTACTAATAAAAAAATTGAAGGAGGGTGTTGGCGCCCGCAGGCAAATGCATTTTAAGAAACCAAAAAAAATTTTGAAAAAAATTGATTGTAGGAATACACATTACAAAGTACAAACTAAAATGCCCAGAATCTTAAACAAAAAAATCTATTTAAAATATTTATTTCATTAAACAAGGATTATTCAAGAGGTACTAGATTGTCAATGTTTAAAATATTCAACTATAGAATTACATAACTAATAAAAAAATTGAAGGAGGGTGTTGGCGCCCGCAGGCAAATGCATTTTAAGAAACCAAAAAAAATTTTGAAAAAAATTAATTGTAGGAATACACATTACAAAGTACAAACTAAAATGCCCAGAATCTTAAACAAAAAAATCAATTTAATATATTTAGTTCATTAAAGATAAGGATTATTCAAGAGGTACTAGATTGTCAATGTTTAAAATATTTGGCTAGAGGTTAAATCATAAAAATAAAAATGAAGGAGGGTGTTGGCGCCCGCAGGCAAATGCATTTTAGGAAACCAAAAAAAAATGTTGAAAAAAATTAACTGTAGGAATAGACATTACAAAGTACAAACTAAAATGCCCAGAATCTTAAACAGAAAAATCTATTTAAAATATTTATTTCATTAAACAAGGATTATTCAAGAGGTACTAGATTGTCAATGTTTAAAATATTCAACTAGAGTTACATTACTAATAAAAAAATTGAAGGAGGGTGTTGGCGCCCGCAGGCAAATGCATTTTAGGAAACCAATAAAAAATTTTGAAAAAAATTAACTGTAGGAATACACATTACAAAGTACAAACTAAAATGCCCAGAATCTTAAACAGAAAAATCTATTTAAAATATTTATTTCATTAAACAAGGATCATTCAAGAGGTACTAGATTGTCAATGTTTAAAATATTCAACTAGAGTTACATTACTAATAAAAAAATTGAAGGAGGGTGTTGGCGCCCGCAGGCAAATGCATTTTAGGAAACCAAAAAAAAATGTTGAAAAAAATTAACTGTAGGAATAGACATTACAAAGTACAAACTAAAATGCCCAGAATCTTAAACAGAAAAATCTATTTAAAATATGTATTTCATTAAACAAGGATTATTCAAGAGGTACTAGATTGTCAATGTTTAAAATATTCAACTAGAGTTACATTACTAATAAAAAAATTGAAGGAGGGTGTTGGCGCCCGCAGGCAAATGCATTTTAGGAAACCAAAAAAAATTTTGAAAAAAATTAACTGTAGGAATACACATTACAAAGTACAAACTAAAATGCCCAGAATCTTAAACAGAAAAATCTATTTAAAATATTTATTTCATTAAACAAGGATTATTCAAGAGGTACTAGATTGTCAATGTTTAAAATATTTGGCTAGAGGTTAAATCATAAAAATAAAAATGAAGGAGGGTGTTGGCGCCCGCAGGCAAATGCATTTTAGGAAACCAAAAAAAAATGTTGAAAAAAATTAACTGTAGGAATAGACATTACAAAGTACAAACTAAAATGCCCAGAATCTTAAACAGAAAAATCTATTTAAAATATTTATTTCATTAAACAAGGATTATTCAAGAGGTACTAGATTGTCAATGTTTAAAATATTCAACTATAGAATTACATTACTAATAAAAAAATTGAAGGAGGGTGTTGGCGCCCGCAGGCAAATGCATTTTAAGAAACCAAAAAAAATTTTGAAAAAAATTAATTGTAGGAATACACATTACAAAGTACAAACTAAAATGCCCAGAATCTTAAACAAAAAAATCTATTTAAAATATTTATTTCATTAAACAAGGATTATTCAAGAGGTACTAGATTGTCAATGTTTAAAATATTCAACTATAGAATTACATTACTAATAAAAAAATTGAAGGAGGGTGTTGGCGCCCGCAGGCAAATGCATTTTAAGAAACCAAAAAAAATTTTGAAAAAAATTAATTGTAGGAATACACATTACAAAGTACAAACTAAAATGCCCAGAATCTTAAACAAAAAAATCAATTTAATATATGTATTTCATTAAACAAGGATTATTCAAGAGGTACTAGATTGTCAATGTTTAAAATATTCAACTAGAGTTACATTACAAATAAAAAAATTGAAGGAGGGTGTTGGCGCCCGCAGGCAAATGCATTTTAGGAAACCAATAAAAAATTTTGAAAAAAATTAACTGTAGGAATACACATTACAAAGTACAAACTAAAATGCCCAGAATCTTAAACAAAAAAATCAATTTAATATATTTAGTTCATTAAAGATAAGGATTATTCAAGAGGTACTAGATTGTCAATGTTTAAAATATTTGGCTAGAGGTTAAATCATAAAAAAAAATTGAAGGAGGGTGTTGGCGCCCGCAGGCAAATGCATTTTAGGAAACCAAAAAAAAATGTTGAAAAAAATTAACTGTAGGAATAGACATTACAAAGTACAAACTAAAATGCCCAGAATCTTAAACAGAAAAATCTATTTAAAATATTTATTTCATTAAACAAGGATTATTCAAGAGGTACTAGATTGTCAATGTTTAAAATATTCAACTATAGAATTACATTACTTATAAAAAAATTGAAGGAGGGTGTTGGCGCCCGCAGGCAAATGCATTTTAAGAAACCAAAAAAAATTTTGAAAAAAATTAATTGTAGGAATACACATTACAAAGTACAAACTAAAATGCCCAGAATCTTAAACAAAAAAATCAATTTAATATATGTATTTCATTAAACAAGGATTATTCAAGAGGTACTAGATTGTCAATGTTTAAAATATTCAACTAGAGTTACATTACAAATAAAAAAATTGAAGGAGGGTGTTGGCGCCCGCAGGCAAATGCATTTTAGGAAACCAATAAAAAATTTTGAAAAAAATTAACTGTAGGAATACACATTACAAAGTACAAACTAAAATGCCCAGAATCTTAAACAAAAAAATCAATTTAATATATTTAGTTCATTAAAGATAAGGATTATTCAAGAGGTACTAGATTGTCAATGTTTAAAATATTTGGCTAGAGGTTAAATCATAAAAAAAAATTGAAGGAGGGTGTTGGCGCCCGCAGGCAAATGCATTTTAGGAAACCAAAAAAAAATGTTGAAAATAATTAACTGTAGGAATAGACATTACAAAGTACAAACTAAAATGCCCAGAATCTTAAACAGAAAAATCTATTTAAAATATTTATTTCATTAAACAAGGATTATTCAAGAGGTACTAGATTGTCAATGTTTAAAATATTCAACTATAGAATTACATTACTTATAAAAAAATTGAAGGAGGGTGTTGGCGCCCGCAGGCAAATGCATTTTAAGAAACCAAAAAAAATTTTGAAAAAAATTGATTGTAGGAATACACATTACAAAGTACAAACTAAAATGCCCAGAATCTTAAACAAAAAAATCTATTTAAAATATTTATTTCATTAAACAAGGATTATTCAAGAGGTACTAGATTGTCAATGTTTAAAATATTCAACTATAGAATTACATAACTAATAAAAAAATTGAAGGAGGGTGTTGGCGCCCGCAGGCAAATGCATTTTAAGAAACCAAAAAAAATTTTGAAAAAAATTAATTGTAGGAATACACATTACAAAGTACAAACTAAAATGCCCAGAATCTTAAACAAAAAAATCAATTTAATATATTTAGTTCATTAAAGATAAGGATTATTCAAGAGGTACTAGATTGTCAATGTTTAAAATATTTGGCTAGAGGTTAAATCATAAAAATAAAAATGAAGGAGGGTGTTGGCGCCCGCAGGCAAATGCATTTTAGGAAACCAATAAAAAATTTTGAAAAAAATTAACTGTAGGAATAGACATTACAAAGTACAAACTAAAATGCCCAGAATCTTAAACAGAAAAATCTATTTAAAATATTTATTTCATTAAACAAGGATTATTCAAGAGGTACTAGATTGTCAATGTTTAAAATATTCAACTAGAGTTACATTACTAATAAAAAAGTTGAAGGAGGGTGTTGGCGCCCGCAGGCAAATGCATTTTAGGAAACCAATAAAAAATTTTGAAAAAAATTAACTGTAGGAATACACATTACAAAGTACAAACTAAAATGCCCAGAATCTTAAACAGAAAAATCTATTTAAAATATTTATTTCATTAAACAAGGATCATTCAAGAGGTACTAGATTGTCAATGTTTAAAATATTCAACTAGAGTTACATTACTAATAAAAAAATTGAAGGAGGGTGTTGGCGCCCGCAGGCAAATGCATTTTAGGAAACCAAAAAAAAATGTTGAAAAAAATTAACTGTAGGAATAGACATTACAAAGTACAAACTAAAATGCCCAGAATCTTAAACAGAAAAATCTATTTAAAATATGTATTTCATTAAACAAGGATTATTCAAGAGGTACTAGATTGTCAATGTTTAAAATATTCAACTAGAGTTACATTACTAATAAAAAAATTGAAGGAGGGTGTTGGCGCCCGCAGGCAAATGCATTTTAGGAAACCAAAAAAAATTTTGAAAAAAATTAACTGTAGGAATACACATTACAAAGTACAAACTAAAATGCCCAGAATCTTAAACAAAAAAATCAATTTAATATATTTAGTTCATTAAAGATAAGGATTATTCAAGAGGTACTAGATTGTCAATGTTTAAAATATTTGGCTAGAGGTTAAATCATAAAAAAAAATTGAAGGAGGGTGTTGGCGCCCGCAGGCAAATGCATTTTAGGAAACCAAAAAAAAATTTTGAAAAAAATTAACTGTAGGAATACACATTACAAAGTACAAACTAAAATGCCCAGAATCTTAAACAGAAAAATCTATTTAAAATATTTATTTCATTAAACAAGGATTATTCAAGAGGTACTAGATTGTCAATGTTTAAAATATTTGGCTAGAGGTTAAATCATAAAAAAAAATTTGAAGGAGGGTGTTGGCGCCTGCAGGCAAATGCATTTTAGGAAACCAAAAAAAAATTTTGAAAAATATTAACTGTAGGAATACACATTACAAAGTACAAACTAAAATGCCCATAATCTTTAACAAAAAAAACTATTTAAAATATTTAGTTCATTAAAGATAAGGATTATTCAAGGGTACCCGATAATCAATGTTTAAACAATTTGGCTAGAGGTTAAATCATAAAAAAAAAATTGAAGGAGGGTGTTGGCGCCCGCAGGCAAATGCATTTTAGGAAACCAAAAAAAAATTTTGAATAAAATTAACTGTAGGAATAGACATTACAAAGTACAAACTAAAATGCCCAGAATCTTAAACAGAAAAATCTATTTAAAATATTTAGTTCATTAAAGAATGATTATTCACAGGCACCAAGTTATTAATTTTCACGTCAATACTAAATATTCAAGTAGAGTTACATTACAAAAAAAAATATGAAGGAGGGTGTTGGCGCTGGCTTGTCAGTGTTTAAAAAATCTATATAGAAAGATCTAGATAGGAATTAAATTACAGAAAAAATTCTCTGAAAATTGAAAATTTGAAAATTTTAAATTTTCATATTAAAAATTAATTTAATTAAATTTATGAAAAAAAATTGAAAGGGGAACTTGGGCTACCGCATGTAAACGTATTCTAAGAAGCAGATAAAAAATTTAAAAAAAATCATATTGCACCAAGTTGTTAATGTTTTAAAAAAAGATGTATATAAATGAATAGAAAAAAGTTAAATATATAAATTGAATGGGGAACGTGAGAGAATCTAGCCAGTCTCTTTTCAAATTATATATTATGTACACAGGTACTCAGCGTAGTCCCAGGTATAGCCGGTTAATCTTGAAAAATTTTTATACAAAAAAATCTACTAGAGTTCAATGAAGTGAAAAAAAAATTGTTTGAGAAATCAGGGTGAAATAACACTAAACAAAAGAATACGCTGGAAGCTAAATACTGCAATACATATTAACTACAATCCAAAAACTAGGTGTTGTTTACATTATAATAATGCGAACAGTTATTATGATCAGAGGTGTATCACGGTAATATATGTATTAGAAAATGTATAAAAATGAATGTAAATTATAAAAGATTGACAATAGGATATTAAAACACAAAACCATATTATATTAAATTAAAACTATTGATTTTATACATTTTCTATTTACAAAAACTCATAAGTATTGAAAACCTTATAAAACCCTAATAAAATAATATTTTGTTATATTTTAAAATACATTTTATAATTTGTTGAGGTAAAAAATCATTATTTAATGTTGGCTGTATTTAAGTTTTTAATAACTATACTGGTACAACTCTTACTGACAGTCTTTAAGACCGTGTTAAAAACTATGATAATTAGTTAACATCTAATTTCCTGCCCCATCCTAACCTAACCTAACCTAACCTAACCAAATTAATAATATTTAAATATTATCTTTCATTGTTATGTTTACAATATCGAATACCTTGATAGTTAGTAGGAAAAGATCATCGCAAAGCTCACGACCGGTGATGGTAGTCGTCTATCATTACCATAGCTTCAACTAACCATAGGTTTACCTATCTAACCTTCTTATGACTCATTAGGACACTTTGAATAAAAAGGTCCTGAGTTACAGGCTGCCGAACTCAAGAGTTTGATTATAAAGTTGATCCTTAGATTGTTGACAACCTTAATCCATGCTATGGATGAAGCCCATAGATAATAAATAGTCCACGCCTATTTTAAATACATTTCAGGCCGCGTTCCGGAGGGGAAGGAAATTGAGGCTCCTTTATATTGATATTCGATACTCGAGTTGGCCTCAATTGTTCCCCTCGAAGATCAGACCGCTGATAAGACTATTATGTCCTATCCATTATTTTATATCTTTATTATCTATGATGGAGCCATACCCAGCTCACTCGTGTAAACAATTTGAAGCACATAAAAGCGATCAACGAATCTTTATTATTATTTAAATATTTCAATTCATAATATGAATTCCCAGCCCTGTCCCCCATACTCTGATATTAAAAGCCCAGCCCACCTTCATATTATTCTCTATGCAAAAAGTAAATTTAAGACAAATTTGTAAATCAATGCACAGTCTCTCTATTGTACTAATATTTGTGATTTCATTAATTTTCAGTATTTTGTATAATTAGATTGGGAAAACATAAGACAATATCATTTACACAAGACTGTGGCTAACACAATCATACTTTGATAAAAGTATATGATATAAGTACCTTCTATATTTGAATTAATCGTTTTTTTTTTTTTTTCGGGTACTTTATTGGTGGACAGCACTTTAACTACGGTCCCTCAACCTACTGAGGAAACCTTGAGCCATTTCCTTTTAGGAAATAAATTAAATCCTCACACATAACTCTTAATTCAAGAGTTTGTAACTAATATAATCATAATATAATATGAGTATAGTACATTTCGTAATATTTTTTTATAATATTTACTGTTAGTGAAATATTAAGTTTGTATTTCTAATATAATATATGTTATGATATTTATGGACGACACTTGCACCATGGCCCCTCGATATAGTAATGTGGCGACCCGGCACATCTCTTTTAGATAAATGATTAAATACTTAATCAAGTCTTCCAATTTACTAAACATTTATATTTTGTAGATAATTTGAAGAAAAATTTAAAATTGAAGAGAGACTGTGTGAATTAACAAAATTTTCGGTATGAAATGTTTATTTGAACACCTGTTATAATGTATTATATTGAACTTAAGTTAATTTTTTATAATGTACTATAGTAAACATTTGAACATTTATTACAATATACGTATATTATACATAGATTTCAAGTATGATTTTTTTTAGTTTTTTTTTTTTGAAAGTTACCCACCTACTACAATACAAGACACTTTATTTTTATATTTTGAAGCAATATATGTTTTGGATTATTTACATCTATATAAACTAAATTTCAGACCCATAGTTTAGTATTTAAAGTTTGTATGATCAAAGTCGTGGAACCAAATTGTATCAGACTCTACTAGAATGTTGTAGTTAAATTAAACTATAATAAGTATGTGAAATAACAGTACCTAACCTTCTATGATAATTTGTTATGAATATAATATTTTAAGTAATAGCTCAAATTTAGCACTTTTACGGTACTTAATACATTTTCCTAATATTTTAACAGAAATTATGGAGCTAAAAATATAGAAATACCTATATTATGTCACGGTCCATAGTTGATAGTTTTGTTTCATTTATAATAATAATGCTTTTTAATATACTTTTTCATAAATTAATATTTATTACAGTTGGCTTTTATGATTTGTTTGAACTATTAGTACGTATTTTTTTGGGGAGATCCCTATTATTACAACACCAATATGCGTTTTTTTCTGGTTAGTTAATATAATTGCATGTTTTCATGATTTCTTCGTATTTATGCTTATTTTCTTAAAATGCTTTTATATTTTCGGTTCATCCGTTACCTACCTACATACCTACCTACCAAGTGTGTAAATAAAGGATTTTTTTGTAAACCAATTTGAATTATTATTTATTAATTTAAAAAAATTTTAATAAAAACGTTTTCATTCAGTATTGTTTTGAACATTTTATTATTTTTAATATTTTTGAATATTTCAGTGCATATATTTGCCTGTTTTTAGTGCATACATGCAGGCAAATATTTAACACTTAAGTGGATGTCAGATTTTTAGCGCACCATTTATTTCTCTCTCCGACCCACGCACAATCATTTTAGTGTTTTCTTAATCGTACATTTGGTATGCTACGCGTGGGTCAAAGATGGAAAACAAATAGTGCGCTGACATCCCAACCGGCAACATCTTTACACGAGTGAGCTGGGTATGGCTCCATCATAGATAATAAAGATATGGATAGGACATAATATCTTTATTATCTATGGGCTTCATTCATAGCATGGATTAAGGTGTCAACAATCAAAGGATCGACTTGATAATCAAACACTTAAGTTCGGCAACCTGCAACTCAGGATCTTTTTATTCAAAGTGTCCTAATGAGTCATAAGAAGGTTAGTTAGGTAAACTTATGGTTAGTTGAAGCCAAAGAGTCAATAGGGCCTTTGCAATTCAAGATCTTTTCCTACGTATTCGGCATTGTTAACATAACTATTCTACCTTTACACTTTTTCTTCCCCCGTCTCTCACAACTATATACAGGTTCAGCCACTCTCATTCCACACCTCCATATGATCGGTATTCTGTCTATCCATCTCTTCTTCAGTCTTCTCGTCCATCATTTCTCCCGTAAATTAACTTCTATAGCCACTCTCACTATCTCTTATCATACAGTGACCGAACCACCTAAACCTATTCTCTCTTGTTTTCACTACAATATGTACACTACCCTTAATTAATTAATTTCTTATTCTATCCTCTTTTGTACCTTAACACCTTACTTATTATTCTCATATCTGCTACTCTCACTCCACTTACCTACCCTAACCTTATATTTCTTTTTCATCTTTCCCTTTCATACACCAAACATTCTGAAATCCTGTTGACCCATTTCCTTATCTTCGCCATATCACACACTTCCTAATTCCTATTCACTCAGTCTCTAGTTACCTACAAGTCATCGTACTTGATTATCGGTGAAAATATTTAAATATCATTGAGTGAATTCCCTACTCGAAAGAATTGCTTAAAAAAATATCATACCTCACCAATTTTCTAATTTTGAACACGACTTTATTGATAGCCCGAATAGTGTTATACCAGTATAGTCACAATACAAATATTGAAAATTTTCGGGCAATACATCCCCTGATCAATTAACTATAATAAAAAAAAAACCTACTGAGAAATAAGAAAATACATACCCCGTGACGGAATCAAAATCTGCTACGAAACTTAGTCTTCGAAACACTGAAACGTTCACACATTTCAATCTGCTTATGATATATTATTCCCAGTTTGAAAATGTTCACTGACGAATGCCATTTCTGAAATAACACGCATCTTATGCAGTAAAATGTTCTACAATATTCTAATGACCTATGCGTTACAATCTACAGATATTATATAAACCTACCAATAAATACCTAATATTAATTTTTATTACACAGAGTTTGTATTTTTAAATGTTGTATTCAAGGATTTATTAGTTTTATTTTTATACCTAACAAAAATTACATTTATTCACCAGTCAGTTATCAACTAGAACTCGACTACGAGTAAGACAGCGTTTGGATTGTTCGGACTGGCGTATAATTTATTGTTATTATACATTGCGCCTTTGGTAGGCAGTAGTAAACGTATATGCTTCTACGTTACTTAGTTAACAGATTTTCCGCGACAATAAATATTTAATTCAAGTCTAAAAAGTAAATGTAAGACCAAAATAATATAAAAACAAACTTACGCATAAACATCGACTCTTCCAGTGAAACCTAGCTATCCCGTAAAACCCCCAAAATAAAACGTACGTTTGAGGTGTTCTCTTAAAACCCAAATATTTAATGCCCGTATCCCGTATGCATAGAAAATGTATGTTTCACATTTAACGAAAACTAAAACTATCGTGACGGAACTGAATTACGAAGAACGTATAAAACAAAAATAATAAACAAAAATAATCGTCACCAAGTGATAGGTATAATCTGCTATGTACTTACAAATCATATTAAATAACATTAATCATTATGTATTTTCTTATTTTGTTAAGTAGGTATAAAAACCTACCTTCCTACTTATAAAAGCATTACCTAATCATTGATTTAAAATTTTAAAAATTATTCTACTATAACAATAAATTAACAGTTGTAGGCAAAGTATTATAATTTAAGGTATTTTTCATAATATCCTAATTTTTGTACACCTATAACAACTGGATTTTAAAAACTACTCTACGTCTAGCGGGTATATAAGTTTGTCTGATAATAAATATTTACATTAGGTCTACCGCAGGGGTCTTCAACCCGCGGCCCGCGATCACATTTGAAATTAAGCATGTATAATTTCTATTAAGATAAAATTATAACGGCCTACCTACCTAGATATAAATGACCTAACCTACCTAGAGATAAATGTTGGCTGTTGCCTGTTAGTTCGTAATCGATTGTGGAATGAGCAAAATACTCGTGTGAAATATGTCAGTCAGTAAAAAACGTAAAATCTCGGATGAAAGTCGCGTTTTTCAAGAAAAATGGTCCAATAACTATTTTTTTATTCAAGTTAAAGAAAAGGCAATATGTTTGATTTGTCAAGAATCGATTGCAGTGATGAAAGAGTACAATTTAAAACGCCATTATGGTACCAAACATGCAGCAAAATATGATATGATACAAGGACAACTTCGAATTGACAAACTTGCATTGTTAATGAAAAATATACAAGGTCAGTCTTCCGGTTTAAAAAAATATCATAAAGACTCTACCGCGTCAACAGAGTAGAAGGACAAAACTTACGTAATTATTTATTCTTCCGGCGAAACGCGTTCCCTTCGAGTGTATAATATTGTCTAGTGTCAGAGCTGTGCATCTCCGCCAAGGAAAATGCAGCGCGCGTCTTCATATATCCGATCCAAAAGTTCAGTCTGGAAGTATTGAGATTAATGACATTTATAAAAATAGGCACGTAGTTTTTTAATAACCAGAATGGAACGAAATATGTGAGTACGTATTGGAATCGCTGTTCGTCTCAGACGATTGTCATTTGCCATAGATTATTTATAATTATAACCTCACCGTCCTAATCATAGAAAATATATATATGGTCCTAACCGATGGATGATGGATATTTTTACTTTATCTTCAAAAAAACATTTATTTGTTTCTACAAGACGCAAATGCGGTAAATTGAATTCAAATTTATAATATAGATAACGGTTTTTTTACTTGGTAACCATTTATTTATTACTTGGTTTATAAACAAATTCTTATTGATATAAAATAGTAATTATATAAAAATAGTTTTATTGATACCAATATTTAAAAATAATGTTTCAAATAAAATAATAAAAAAAATTTAAGAAATACCTATTAATTAATATGTATTACCTAAATAACAAAATAACTAAATAAATTCGTGTTTTTTTTAAACATTTTCACGTCCCCCCCCCCCCCCCTTACAAAATTGTGTCACTCCTCCTTAGAGTGGTGCGCCCCTAAGGTTAAGAGCCCTTGAAATAGTGCATGTTAAAAAATCAGCCATATCCTCCCCCCCACCCCTTGACAAAATCATTTGACTCATTTAGGTACTTTATGAATTAAGAACGATACATTGAACGTGCAAAACTGTACCTACCTACATAATAGTTATCAACCTATTAACCCATCAATAATATTATATTTTTTATTGTGTACACTAATCGATTGGTATATACAAAATAACGTTAAGTTATAAATAGTACGTGGATTTAAATGCATTAAAAATAAGAAAAATGCCTTAAAAATACGATTTAATGCACTTATATTACAAAGCTTAATAAAATGGCCAGAAAAATTAAAAGTCCAATTTAAACGAATATAAAATAGAATTTAGATAAGTGTATAGGTAGTGTATTCGTTATATTTTGAGTTTCATTATAGCACATCAGTCGATCAGATGCTATTTAATATTTTAAAATAAAAAAAATTCGACAGTAATTCCATATTGGCAAGTGTTGTTTTCTATAACTGAAGACTGAAGTTATAGTATCGAACATAATGGGTACGTAAAAAAATAGAAATATAAGAAAATTACCTTTATTTAATTGTATTTATTTTTTGTCTAATAAGTTTTTATAAAATTGACTTTATCCCATATAAATGTTCTAATTTCATTTTTCAATTCGTTGATAATATAATATGAAACGAATTCTTTGCTTGGAAAGCTATGTTTTAGAAAATTCAGAAAATGCAGTTTATATTTAAATATTATAAATAATAATTTCTGATGCATTGATGCGGAAGAGTGAGGGGGTGGACAATCAGCCGAAACGAAATCTAACATCTTAAACACTTAATATAAACAATTTTTCACACACGCGTCATGGTATGAAAATAAAAAAATATTTATAATTCATATTTATACCGATTTTCTACCGAAAAAATAAATTACTTTAATCTCAATATTATTTATTAGTCAACGATATCTTTGCTCAGAATCGTTTTTCTTTTGTTCGTTTTGTATTTTAATAATTTATACGTGGATACTGGATATATTATTATTACTAATAATTATAGTAGTTGTGTTTGTTTTATTTCATTAATTTATTTAGTACTATACCAATAAATTATATATTAATTAATAATTTTTAAAACATTGTGTTCAAAAAAATAAAAAAAAAAATGTGATTTTAATTAGAGTCTCGTAATGTAACCTACCTATATGTAAAAAATAAATAAATATAATAATAACTGTTGAACTTTTAGGGACATAATAGGTAACACATTCGTGTATGTAGTATTACACTATTTATATATAGGTATATTTGCATACCTATACGAGTATATGAGTAGGTATATTATTCATAAGTGCGCACACGTCAGGATAGGCAGTTGACCATTCCGTGAATATACTTTTATGTGTACATGGTTATACATCCCTAATCCCTATGATATAGAATATAGATATTAGGTGAACAATAGAAGTTAAGTATGTGACACTAAATTAATAGTTACCTATAACTTATAACGTTGTATTTGGAAAAAAAATTACCAGTTATTAATTAAAATTGTATCTTATGACTATTATCAGTTATAAGTCATAACATATATTTCTATAAATTAAACCAAAATATTTATATATTTATATTAAGTACCCTGTATAGGTATGCACCTATTAATTATAATTATTCTACAAACAGGGACTGGAAAAACGACGACGGCGTTTATATCTCGCGTATTTTATACATTTCTAGTCCGGAACTAAAATATGCGCCTACAACACTTGGATAGCACATTTTTCGTGACATTAAATATTTGTTTTAAGTCTTAAAAGTAAATTTAAGCCCCAAAAGAATATAAAAACAAACTTACTTTAATTATCGACTCCTTCGGCGGAATCCGTGACGTGTGTGAACTGCGACGCCCATAAGGAAACGCTCCAGAATACAGCCGGAACTTAGAATATTGTGATTTATGAAAAATATAATTATACGAAACGCAGTAAGTTTTTTGCTCATATCTTCTTTGCTTATTGAAATTTTAGAATTTTTAATCGACTGTGTCTTCTGCAACGACTTTGAGATTTGCCATAGATTAAATAAATAAATGATAGATAATATACTAGGTACGTCAATATGATGAATCCACGGATATAATATAATGCAACTTTTTATATCAAAGAGTTCTGTGTTAAGGAACAATTTGTTCATTGAAATTTGATATGACAATAAACCAAAATAGTTTATAATTTTGAATTTGAATTATAACAATATGATATAGGTATTATTTAAATTATTATTTTCGTTTATCAATTTAATTATTGATTAAGGTGGTGGTGAATAGATATCAGAAGCACAAGAATATTTCTATAAGAGCATATTGTATTTTATGAATTAATAAATAAAAATGTGATTACTGGATTTTAGAGTTAACATAAAGCTATAAACGTATACAGTAAATTCATCAAATACTATAATACCAACTATATTTTTACAATGATGTGTGTTTTTTTTTTTTAATATTTTTAATTATTTTTTCTTGTGGTCTGTGTAAACGATAAGTATTCGTAGTATTATTTACTGTTTATTTTTAGTTTAATTTAATTGTAGGTATTTAGTAAATAATAATAGGTATACGAAATTGTGTTTTCGAATAGCAATTTATTGTTTGTATTAATACCTACACCATAATAGAGAACTAAAATTTTGTAAATGATGTACAAATGTATTTTTGGTGTTTAAAGGCTGCTGTAAGATCAATTTATGAGAATCCTTGCATTAAATTGTTAGGATTATTTGATATGAATAATTATTTTATTACATATAGGTTTATTACATATTGGTAAGTCGATCAGAAACTATATTTACACTGAATGTTAATAGTAAAAAACTATTAAAAAATCTATTATTTGTATTTATTTGTTAATAATAATTAAGACTTAAATATTAGCAGTAATCTTGTTCCTTTCACAAAATGTTTTTAAATTATTTTTAATTTAATTTACATTTATCCCAAAGTGATCTCTGAATAATCATTCAATGATGAATTTAATAGTTACATTCTCGGTTACATTAATTGGATTATAAATTAAAATAAACTACAGTTTCCAGCTTCTACTACAACATTAATTTATATTTTATTTTATGTTTTTAATTTTTTAAACGCAGTCTGCACCTTGTGTTGGTGATTTTACACGTAATATAATAAAATTGATACTAGTGATGAGTAGGTAAGTACCTTATTGTTTAATCAAATTATTTACACGATTATTAACTAAAAAAATATCTATGAAGTATAAACATCCGCATTTCCATTAACTATAAATTCATAATTGTATGAGCTATACATGTTACATATATTTTTCGAAAAAACTATTTAATAAAACAAGAATAATTCCTATTTGATGTCACACGGGTTGATCTAGCAACTGACTGCTACGACAACTGTGCAATTTTTTTTAAGCATAATACGTTTTGAAAACGTCCAGAAAAGAGTTTGTTTTAAGACTGTCTGTCTTGATTACAACTAATTTAATTTAAAGTGTATTGTTATATTATATTATAATGAAATTAATAATTATAGTAAAATATATAATTGCAAGACATGTAATACCTATATCTATAGCCATCTATAGGGTATAAATTACACTAAAAAAGCTGTAAGTATGCTAATAAAATATATGGGGTGTATAATGTATTTATGTATATAAAAATATAAAATATAAAGATTAATAACATTATATTGTTTTAAATACTACGCGCAAACCTAAGGTGATACCCGGCGTATAGTATACCTAACATGCAAAAAGGTGCGTATTAAACTTGACGTGGTGAAACGAAGACGGTCTCGCGTATTTTATACATTGCGCTATTGGGATTAAACTTATAAATGCTTCTACATCACGTAGTTAACAGATTGTCTGTGGCAATAAATATTTAATTTAAGTCTAAAAAGTAAATGTAAAATAGTAGGTAAGAATATGAAAACAAACTTACTCGTAAACACCTACTCTTCCGGTGAAACGTAGCTAGAGTGCTGCCATCGCCGAAGAAACAGCTATCTTCATCCATCTTTACCTAATCATCTCACTCCGATGAGCTGAAACTTGAAAGTATCGAAATATTTTATGAAAATAACCTGATCAAACGAAATTTGCGAGTTTGTATTACAACTTATCCGGTTTAACGAACAGTCCGTTTATATTTGTGGCCTATTATTTTTTTGTTCACTGAAATCAAAATATACAATATATTATATTTATAATACAATAGTATTGCTGAAATTATTAGAATTGTTAAACGTCGCCAACGAATTTCGACAATTGACGATTGCCATAGATATCATAAAATATATTATTTACTATGATAAATCCAAAGAACTTATATATTATTATATAAGTACTCAGTAAACCTATATGGTATATTTATAAATCTATGTTCTTTTACAGAAATCTTTGTGATCTGCAATGCACCTATTCTGGTTTTCTATTTCAATTATAGTTCGCATGCCAAATTTAACTATACAAACTGGTCCGCAAGTTTATAGACATTCTAATACATTCTCCCACCAGTGCCAATAGACAAAGTGTTTGAGAAGTTAAATTTTTTTGGTACCTAATTAATTTACAATATGAATTATTATAAGTTACCTATGTAGGTACTTGTCCAAAACTCGACTACCCGCAAATCATTGGTTTTTATGGTATAGCCTTACGAAGTTCACGATTTTCGGTGTTTTACACACCCGTACAACGCTTAAAGTTTACCGAGCTTAAGTATTACAAATTAATTTTTTTTTTAATCTAGGTAAATCAACGTTTTAAAATTGATGATGCAAAAATAATTCTGACACCCACCCATGGTGGTTTTACATAACAAGTCGAGGGATGTTTTTGATTTTAATTGTTCGAGCAAGCGCAGTGTGGTATACCGGGTACATATGAAAATACCAAAAATTTCAATTAGTTATAATACATATAACTTAAAAATAAGACTGACCGCCAAGTTCAGACTTCCCTGTCGTTTTCAGTTAAAAACTAATGATTTCCGGCAATTATTTTTTGCAATATCGTTCTTAATTCGTTGTTACTTGTAATATATATATATGCCTATTTTAAAAATATTATTCGTGGGTAATTGAAACGTCTAAAATATATTATCATATACAAATACGAAAATAAACAAATAATAATAATTCAACTTAACCGGCTACGGTATTAATAATATTTAATAATATCAATATAAATATAGTATACAATATCCTAGGCTGACAAATCGTCTCCACTTAAAATCGTTTTTCGTATACTATGATATTATATCATTGAATTCAAATTTAACACTATCCATAACAATCACCAAATTGTAACCTACTGTTCAGCAGAGTCACTTCCAATTTTTTTTTTAGATTCTGAGGGAAGCTATGAATGTATTGATTTTACAATGATGTGTGTTTTTATTTATTTTTTTTTTTTGTGTCTGTCATCACCTTTTAGGACAGTAAAAGTGCTTGAATTTTCTTTAACAGTAACTTTTCTGATAGGAAAGTGAATCTAGTTGGTACTATGGGGGGTCAAAAGTAAAATTTCCCAGTAGTTTTCAAAAGCATTTAAAGTTCAAATTTTGACAAAATACTGAAAAATCATGAAAATTAGCAAATTATTTTGAGTTGAGAATTCATAAAAATTTTTCTTTTTAAATCTAAGATTTGAAAATGTAATATAAGATTACTCACAAGTTTGTCTACCTTTATCAAAAAAAAAAATGTCTACAAGAAAGTCAAATTAAATTTTTATGAACGTTTGAAATTCATATTTTTACAACATTTGATATTCACTCGATTTCTCATGTAGCGATTTTCTTATTTTGTTGTAATTAAAAAAAGTATGACTGTAGATACTTAATATTCTCACTGAATGTTTATATTAGCATTTTCTATACACCATAAAATTTTGAAAATATTTTGACTTTTTTTGAGCTGTTTACAGACATAGTCAGTTTTCAATTATTTTAGTTTTTTTTCTATAAATATCAATAAAATTTTATTTGTTGGGTAAAAAAGCGTGAAAATGTAATATAAGGCTGCTGATATATCGTTCTAATAGAAGTTAAAAAATATTAAAAATACATAGGCTCAATTTTTATTTATAAGCATTTAAAGTTCAAATTTTGACAATTAAAATTACATTTAAAATTTACAAATTATTATGTAGTTAAAAATGTATAAAATGTTCAACTTTTATAGCTAAGGGTTGAAAATTTAACAAAGTTCCAGGTAAATAGATAATTATATAAATTACTTTATTCACAATAATATCATCAAATATACTTGGTAATATCATAGGCTGACGGACCGTTTTCGCTCAGAATCGTTTTTCTTATACAATGATATTATATCATTGAATTCAAATTTAACACCATCCATTACAGTGACCCACTTGTAACCTACTGTACAGCAGAGCGACATTCACTTACCCACCTTTTTTTAATTGACATTTGACCTCCCTTTTTATTTAATTTCTGTCCTACCTATATTAATTAAAAACTATTTTTAACACGACGTATTTACTTATTATTTTTGTTTTTTAGTTTATCTAATTTTGTATGACTAAATTATGTTTCCACTGTACCCAAATAATTTTTAAATACCTACAAATAATATAGAACTCAATTTTATTTTAACAATAAATACTTTTATTAATACAGTGTTGACTTTGTAGATGGGTAATAATAAATTAACTGTACATTCAGGATTACATGCATTCAGATGAATAATTATACGATTGCAATGATAGATGTAAGATGTTAGATGTAAGATGTAAGATTTATTGTTGATTCATCAATACGATGCTGGGTGGACTTGAGGACTTCCCATGTTCAGCGACCGGCATCGACCCGTTTTGTGGCACAGCGGAAACTTCGTACAGCTGACTATTCGACAAAGACACTGTAATATTATTTGAAAAATATGATTTCTACTTAACCGTAATAACTGGGTATAATGAGTTTAATATTATATTATATTACAATAAATATTAGGTAGCTTTATTATTAGCTTCTAATAATTGGGACGTCATTTTTGTAGATATTGATCCGGACAAAATGATGCTGGCCCAGCGCTATGCCACGGTTTATGGCGTACCTATCCGATGAGATTGTTGGAGACTCTTTCAAACTGGGCAATCTGATAAACGGTGACGTGATCGTTACTTCGCGGCCATCATAGGGTAGACCAGAATACACAAAAATGTAGGTCATCGGGCTGTCGGCTGTATGTATGATAAAGTCCTGGAAGTGGGAATTACAATAGCCCCTAAAATGCTGTTACACCTCAACCTTAATAAAAACAAAGAATGATTAAAAAATGGCAACGGAATTGGCCTACAAATCTGAAAATAAGTTTATGGACAGATAACTTCTCAACGTAATATTATGACCGATCCAATAATAACTTTCCATTGGTACATCAGACCTATGTGCGACGGCTGCTCACCAACGTATCGACATCCACCAGATAACTTTGGTAAGTTTTCAAACTATACCGCTCATTCTTGTGGAATGCTAAAGAAAATTATTTTATTAGATAAATAAACAATTTTTAAATATAGACGTTTTCAACTCACAGTTATGCAGATGGATGTCGACCGGTTTGGGAGCGACGTCTGATACGCCATTGTTCTAATGAATTCAAACATAAATAATATATTATTATAATATTTTTATATGTATATAGGTACGGTTAGGTATATTAAATTAATTAAGTAGGTACTATATTAATATAGTCTATTAATTATTTTTTTACTATGCTTTTATTGTATTAAAATATACACAATTACTTATAACTTACATTATTGGACCGGACATACAGCAACGTCGAGTTGAGGTACCTGTCCATAAACACATTTTCATCAGCAAAATATAATATAAAATATAAAGGAAAGAAATGCATAAAGAAAAAACTGTATTTATTCATACAATTTTGAAATCAAAAACATTAGAACAAGATAATGCTTTCTTGATAAATTAAAAATATTTGAAGATTTTATTTGTCATACGTTTACATGGCAATAGTAAAATTCTATTAAACCTATTAGGTACGTAAACAACATTTATTAATATGACAAATATTTAAAATTTCAAGAGGGTGTCTCGTTTCAATGCCCCCCCCCCCCCCACTTTGTTTTTTGGATAGCGCTGGGAGTTTTTGTGCACAAACGTCGGGACCTGGTGCACATTTCTGCACAAACGATGCACAAACGTTTGGCACATTCAAAAATCCAAATATTCAATGTGGGGGGGCTACCGTTTCAATGCCCCCCCCCATTTTGTTTTAGGGATAGAGCTTTCAGTTTTTGTGCACAAACGATTGGACTTGGTGCACATTTCTGCACAAACGATGCACAAACGTAGGCCGATCCTTGCGGCCTTTGGAAGACGACTCATGAAAATCGGCCGGAGTTTATGCTGTTGGTGCGGTGCACCGCCATCGGATTAGAAAACTGTGAATGTTCGTGGTGAGTTCACCATCGCCCAGCTTATGAATTTTTTGTCGTGGTATAGTTACAGTTGCCAAGTGACACAACTTTAAAAATATTATGATAACTATTACCTATTACCTATATTAACTATTTTGTACGTATTAATTTTGTTCCAATGTATCCTAACAATTTGTAATCTTAACTTTGTAAATTACTTGCATATAATCTGTAGATAATATATTTATCAATATTCGCCGGTCGGCTTGCGTTTTCCACCGCGGATGAATACGCAACGTATTATTTTATACGTCCGTCGTGTGAATACTTATATTTACTTTTTTGTACTTATATTAATTTTGTATTACATGTATATAATAATTTGTTTTAATAATCCTGTATATTACCTGTGTATATAATCTGTATATATTTTTTACTATTTTGTACATATTCATATTTTTCCATGCAAATTGTTATCATATATCATACATGTATATAATATTTATCAATATACGCCGGTCGGCTTGCATAATTATTTCATTGTTTACCCATTAATTTGTTCATTGTTTTTCATTGTAAACCCCAAATACATAATAACTTTCGCTGTACACTCATTAAGAGTATAATACTTGAATTGAAAAGAAAATATTGTATATTAAACAAATATTGTAAAATGAAAAATTTAACCAATAACGTTCATTAACCAAAACCAGAGAGTTGAATTCGTTACAAATTTAACATTTTAAATACAAAATGGGTGTCGCTCTGCTGTACAGTAGGTTACTAGTGGTTTACTATTATAGATGGTGTTAAATTTAAATTCAACGATATAATATCATTGTATAAGAAAAACGATTCTGAGCCAAGACGGTCAGTCAGCCTATGATATTACTAAGTGTATTTGATCATCTTATTGTGAAAAAAATATACTGATAGCGTCATGATTATTATTTAGGTTCCATATAATACAAATATTTATTAATAAAATATTATTTGTAAATTGTACCTAAGTAGGTACAAAATAACCTAACATAACCTACTCATTTTGTGTCTTCAACAGTATTAAAATGCGAATTGGATTTTATTAGTTCATACATACAAATTTAGGTTTCTAACAATACCTTAAAGGGCTTATAGTTTACAAAATTAAATAATAATAAAGTAAGCCCCTAAAAAATAAAACAAATATAGATATGTATATATTGTATAATGTATAATAAATTAATATATGTATTATATGGCCATATGGGGCCCCGCAAAATTCTGCACCCGGCCCCGAAAACCATCGGGCCGGCACTTGAGTCAGGCAATTCGGAGACAAATACAAAATCATGGATGTTCAAATAAATATACTGAGAATATTGAATTTGCGTTTTAAATACAAAAATTAGGAGCGCATTTCCTTTTATGCCCATGGTAAATGTAATTTACTCGTTTGAAGTGTTACTATAAAGCGAGTATTTCAATGAAAATGCATTCTTTATGAAGACATTTAATTACCAAAGGTAGGTCCTATTACAAAATATGTTGAGGAGAAGTGGATTGGAATTTTGAATTGAAGAGGTGTAAATGCCAATCTCTATTATTTTCAATAAGTCTGGAACTGTTTTAGTCATTTTAAAAATGATCTACAACAATGTAAAGCAGGCATGTCAAACACGCGGCCCGCGGTTCATATTTTTGTGGCCCGCGGCTACCAATATTAATCGACAAAAAAAAAAATTATCAATGTGAGCAACTTTTTTCAACAATAAACAGTAATAAATCACCCGTTAGATCCAGATTAACCGGCACACATCTAAATGCAGTATTAAAAGTGGCTTCGTAAAATAATATTTCTCCCGAAATTGAAAATTTGGTGGGAGAAAAGAGATGTCAAATATCGTCTAAAAACAATTATTATTATGATTTTTTTTGTAATTTATATATCACCTATTTTCATAAATAATTAGTATGATTTATATTTTATTTAAATGTTAATGTTCATTTTTTTTCATTTTTTTAATTTAGTTGTAATTGCTGTATTCGTAAACATAAAGAATAAAATTGAAAAATTTGAACAAAATATTTATTTTTTCGCTAAATTTTTATGTGCGGCCCAAATAGTAAACTATTCAATATATTTGGCCCAATTGATACTTTGAGTTTGACATGCCTGATGTAAAGGCTAAAGGGGTGATATGTAATTCATATTCACCACTGATAATTTGCACGAAACCAGTAATTCTTAAAATCAAAGATGCGTTAGAAATATATCACAGCTTAACCGAAATGTTAAAAGAACAATAAAATTACTTGCCAGATATGTGACATAAAAAAAAATACAAATATAGATATTCGTCAAAAATAATAAGTAGTTACTTACTACGTATTATATATAATTGGTTATGTAAGAAACTTTTCAACCGATGAAGTTTAGACGGGTGTTGCTCATAAATCATAATTTAAAACAGTACCTAATAAATTATTTTTGATTTTATGATTCAAATTTACACTCGTCAAAATGAAGATGTGACACCAACTACTATGTACTATAAGATATGTTAGGTTCTATTTATTTTACAAAATAGTAAAATGTTCATAAAATCAGTTATTATTTAAATTTTAAATTTAGATAAAGGTTAATTTACCTTATATAATATATCGATGACAAAACCTGCAAACGTGCAGTGAAAGACGGCATCGAATAATAATATTGTTTACAGTTTGGTTTTCGTTTACTTGATATATAATATGTGTCCTGCAGTACCTACAGTGTTTATACAGAATGCATTGCGCAATACTAGATTGCAATATCATTAACTTTGAATTTATTGTCACGCGGAGATTATTCAAATTTAATCACTCCTGCATAATGCATTCATATATATAATATATACGAGAATAAGGAGGAAGAGGAGGAGTGAGAACTTTTAATTTAACTTAAGCGGTTTTCCTGGTTAAAACCCAAACACCTCCCCCCTTTTAGTACTCAACGCAAAACCAATTACATAATAACGTGTTAAAGTCCCTCCGAAGGGATAATAGTCACGTTCAACGGTTGTGTATGTGTATAATGTGTATATATATATATAATATACGTAATATATAAATGTATATAACATGTTCTATATACACAGCGGGAAGAGTCTTGTTTAAGCAAGCTCATATATTTTTTTCAGAGTATAATATAATATAATATTTTATTTCCACTTTCCAGCGTTAGTGCGTTACATTTACAAACAAATATTAATAACAAATAGTTCGAGGTGACAGGACTACTGAAATTTAATAGCAGTTATGTATTTTAAAGACTTCATAACAAATCGTATTTACAATACATACATCATGCACAGTCATTCCAATGGTTTTCGTATTGATATTTCATCGATCTTGAAAATTTGTTCTAGCTATCAAAAATAAAATAATCCGGAAAAATCAAAAAAGTATAAAAAATTACGCGCCAATCTTCAATTCTAACATCAAATGGCTATTAGTTATTACCACGGTCTTAAACCGGGTTCACATAACACCTTGTCGTGTAAAATAATCACAGTTACCAAACGATACCGCATAGTTTAATATAATATTTAACTTTATATTGTGTGGTTACATTTATGTGCGGAAAAGGAATAACTAAAATAAAATTATATTATGTTATCATCAGGTACAATATTCATATCTTTGGTATTGCATTTTTGTATAAACATAAAAACACGAATCTACACGACACGGTGTAGTGTGAACCCGGCTTGAGAAAATATTTCTTCTATAAGACCGTGGCTATTAGTTATTACTTATTACTATGTATTACTATTACTATATGTCTATATATGGCTATCACTGGTATAATAATTATTATTGTTCGTAACTTCATAATATTATGATACCAATGTGTTAAATACTTAAATCAGCGTGGCTTTTTACACTGTGGTTAAATCGATGCATTGTGTCGTTTGCACGCCACTACAATAAACCAATCTCTTACTCCTTACAAGTACTGAAGTACACAACTGTCAAGTGATACTATGGTCTATTGATGACTGGAAGTCAAATCAAATGTTGTAACACTTGTAGTAACACTCATTTAAAATAATATTTTATACTTTTTTTGTCGTAACCAAACTATTGACTACCAGTGCCTACGATTTTATTTCATCCATAAATCATTTTTGACATAATATTTATCAAAAGTGAATAATTAATGAAAATCTAGGTATAATTAGGTATATCAACATATAATTGTATACTATGTACCTATAATAATCATAATATTATTAAGATGAAGACAGATATGACAAGACCACAAGAGATGAAGAAGATTGTTTTCTCAATACATGGCGGTGTCACAGATATACTGATATCCCATATAACGATTTTTTAATCTATAATTGTGTATAGTCCAGTGGTTTCCAACCGTTTTTATTCTAGGCCCCGCTTGTAAATTTTCAAAAAACTCACGCCCTCCCAAATAACAAAAACTACCTACTTATCATCGTCGTCGTCATAGTGATATCGTCTTCCGCGGCAATATTGCAGTGTTCAGCGAGTGACCGTCTTTTTATAAAACATTTGGCCGCGGACCATATACACACGATATTATAATATTGTGTAATGTGTATATAGTATGTATTTCGACGAGAGCTACCATTGGTCGCGTTTTATAAATAGGTACATATTATTACATACATGCGTACGGAAAAATATTGTTGTTTTTTATTGTGGTGGGGGATAGAAGTGAAAAAACTTTCAACTAAAAACCAATATTTTTTGAAAACATTTGAACACCCTCCCCACTGTATACGTGCCTCAGTGCCTGCGTATATTATATACACACACATTCATCTGTACATGCAATACTACCTATATATATATAATATATATGACATAGTTGTGATTCGAGACACGTCGCGCGCTCCACGACCTCGCTGTGCGGCGACAGCGGACGGCCGCGCTCGTTAACACCCGCTCCATCAACCACTATATATTATTATATTATGTACCGAGACCGCGGGGAACTATTGCAGTATATAAAATATGTATGTGCACATCGCCGATTTAGTGTTCGGATCCTGTGGTGGTGGCGGCGGTGGTGGCAGGAGGGAAGGATGTATAGTGCACGAAATTGGATTGTGCGTGTCTATACATATATAATACAATATATATTATATACATGTATACTTTCACGCCCAAACTACGTCACCGTCGTGTGTGTGTGTGTTATAAACAAGGAGGAAAGCGCGAACTGTATAGTATCTATAGGTACGCACACACGAACGGGTCGGAAAGAGTTATTCCGGTTCAATCCCGAAATTACTTAAAGGTCTGATTCGATTTGTCCCGAGCCCCAAATAGAATTACTTACTCTGTACACCCGGAATTTTGATGTTTTCGGCAGCACCTCATCTTGTCTCAGCGATGTCCGGCGGTGTGTATACTAATGTATATTATAATATTATATAGTTTATTAGTGTATAATATTATATAATATATCACCTATATTATAATAATTATATTTGAAATATAAAACTGTAGATGATGGTTGGTTCTTTATCCATTAGTCGTTACACTTGTTAAGGTAACTATAACCAGCTAATCAATTGAAACTAGAGTTACTAATTAATGTTCAACAAATATACGTCATATCAGATTGATTGTGATATATAGCATTATGAAAAAAAAGTATCTATATTTTAAACACCCAGCTGTAATATTACTCAAATCCATAATTTTACAAACTTATAACGTAGTATAATGAAAAATAGGAGGTCATAGTTAAAATTTTGAAAAATATCGTTCTTACCCAAATCCATCATACTCATGCAAGTAGTTAAATCAATTAAAAGTATTTAGTGTTTGAACTCTTACCTAATAATTAGATTTGATAAGTCACTTAAGTATAGTTTAATAGATTAAAGTAATGTTTATAAATATGTAAGTACCTACTTACATAATATTATACTCAAAAATTAAACTATAAAATTAATTTGGCGTCATTAAAAATATTTATTTATTTATGATATGTATTTTAAAGCACATATTACGAGTGTTGAGTTATTATATAATTATATACTTTACCAATCAAATATCACTACAAATCACATATTATTATGTAACCTATTTTTCAATGACATTAACTACATTTACTACATTTACTTACATTATTTACTAATAAAAATATTTAAATACCTAATGAACTACTCAATGATATTTATTAAGGGGATTCGATACCGAAGTTAAAATCAAAAAATCAAAAATATGGGAGAGTCGATTTAAAGTAGACTTGACGACAAGTTCAAATCTGTTTTTAGAATTCTTATCGCTTCATTAGATCAATTGGTATGTTTGGCAAAGAACCGTTTAAAATCCTATGTCACGCGTATGTTAGATAAAAACAGAAAGTCACGGTAACGAATCCTCTTAGGATAACGTCACACCATCATATTGTGCTGTCTAGTTGATGTCCGTCTAGTTGTCTCACAAACGTACAACATATTATTTAAATATGCACATTTTACGTTCACAATAAACTATTTTAGTATTTTATACTCAGTTATTTTTAAAATTAGAGTGAATAACCTATTATAAAATTTAAAGGTACGACTATTATCCCAGGCCTTAGATTCTATGGCATCTCAGAAGTTTTTGTTGATATTTTAAATCTGAATTACATAGCAAGTTACAGTACGTTTTTTACATTTTAAAATGATCATAACTTGCTTTAAAATTAAAATAACAATAGTGGCCTGGTGTGGTGCGGTGGTTGGCAGCAGTTAGCGACTAATATGTGCTGCGGTCAAGCATTGTCCGGCATCGCTAGCTCCCGGATGGGTGACCACTGACCACCTGGGTTTAAAGCGGCGAATTCTTGCCCCACATAGATACTCACATGTTGCTCAAATTCTGCTGAAAGTTGAATCCCCCCCCCCCTCAAACAAACCGTAACCTCCGTGCAAAACTGTGACCTACCACAAAATGATTATATCCAAATAATTGGCAATGCTTCAAAAACTATTAAAAAAAAAAATACATCAATTAAAGGCCCCAAAATGATCAAAATGATAATCTAAATTTTATAACCGATTCACTCTAATTTTAAAAATATGAAAGTAAAATTTGTTATGTTGTACACTTATAAGACAACATAATATAGTGGTATCCCTTTAGAGGACAGAGGACACCGTCTTACAAGTGCGTAACATAACAAATTTGCGCTCAGCAGATCACATTTAGCTCCGTTAGCTTAAAAATTAGAGTGAATCTACCTAGTATGAAATTTGATGGTAAAAACATTATCTGTGTTCATAAGTTCTTTTTTTTACGATATATCAACTTTTCAGCAAGTTATGCGTATATAATATAGCGTTAATTAAAATGCTCATAACTCACTTTAAAACTAAATAATCGTAAAATCCAACATACGAACACGGATAATGTTCTTAGTTCTTAGTTCTTACCATTGAGTTTCATAATAGGTCGATTCATCGATTCACTCTAGTTTTTAAACGTGATCTTCTGAGCGCAAATTTGCTATGTTGCGCACTTGTAAGACGGAGACAACACATGCATGAGTGGCGTCCTCTTAAATAAATGTTATGTGGTATGCTGACCTTATAACTCATCTATAAAATAGTATTAAATTATTATTATTGGGGCTCATCATAACGAAAACGAATAAATTATATTACTAACTACTACATGACGTTTTGACAGGAGTTTAATCCATTATTGGATACTGCAAAACACTAAACACAAATAGTATATAATTATAATACCACTAAAAATAACTATCACAATCTAATGGATTATTGGACATAATCTCCCGATGAATAGCTGAATAACAGATAAAAGGATGTAGTCCGCAATTCGTATATTTACATGTATTTGTATATACTAGATATTAATATTATGGATAATTACTTATAAAGATTAAAGACCTTGTCATTTTACAATAACTTCTGCTGCATGCAGTAGCTATATAGTTTAAATTTGACAATCTAAAATCTAAGCACCTAATTAAAATTTGATTGTAACACGTTTATTTAATATTTTAATTGAAATTCTAACACGTTTATTTTACGCGTGATTCCCGCAGAAAGTTTAATACTACTCTACTGTGTAAAGGATTGTATTACATATTTACATTCCCAACCTATATTATTAAATTGTAATATGACAGTATTATCATTTATCAAATTCGATTGAACAAAAGTTCTGAGCAGAACTATATAAACGAAAAAAAACTCCTTTCAGTATTTTTTTTTCAAATTTCTTTTTGGTTTTCACATATTAATATATTATATGTTTTATAGTTATGAAGGTGTTGAGGAAACGTCATGTGTGAGTCCTACAAAGTATAAACTTGGTATATGGGTAATGCATGCCAGATTTCAAATTTAATGCGTCTTCTGCGTTCCGAATTCAAGAAGACATTTATATAAATTATAAACTATAATATAGTATCCAATATGTTATACAGTGTATATTATGATCATTGGTCATGATTCAAGGTAGGTATTGGGTAACATTAAATATTGCAGTCAGATGACGTTTAATTTGTTCCGTGGTTTTTTTTTACTGCATAAATAGGTTTTAAAATTAGTTTTATTTTTGAAAAATCCGAATTCTTAAGTTACATACTACAGGTAGGTATATTATATACTAGTAATGTGTTATATATAATAATATATAAAATATAAATTCAAAATTAAACAGTGTTGGACGACGACCTGTGTAGCCGTACTATAGGTACGTATGGTAGTGTTCCGTATGAGTACGTCATCCTATACCAACGTTCGATCATAGACATTATAATAGTGAATAATAATAATATAAATAATCTATTATTATATGTCCACTCATTCGATTCTCATTCGCTATTAGTTATTTACACGATAATAATATTATACAACACCACGACGGCCCTTTAGATTGCATCATTACTGCAAGACTTGCCGTTATTAATAAACGGTAACACAAATATATTATTAATATTATTACGACGGACGGTAGACAGTACAAATTGTGTACGCAATTTGTATTGTACAACGACGGCGGCGACGATGTGGCGAATGCCGAAGGCTACAGAAAATCTCCGGGCGAAGGGAGGGGGCCTGCACTACCTGCAGCAGCAGTGACCATCATTGTCAATAATTATTGTCGAGGCATGTGCGAGCGTGTGTCGTGCAGCACAACACACCCGCGGCGAGTCGTATATTATGGGCGGCGCCGTCGATCAGTTTTTGACAAGCACAGACTACTGCAACGCCTACATCTGTGCACTATTATACACCACTGCACAATGCTGTGAAACATTTTAATAATGTATCGGATACACTGCAGGATGGTGTCTCGGCAGCACCTATTTGTATCCGCCGGTAACTTTTTTTTCAAATAATTTATATTTTTTCGAAAAGTTATTGTTTACCGTACATAGGTGCTGCAGTGTAGACACCCAGTATTAGAGTTCCGCGCATCACAATATTCTTATGATCAATCAGCCCTAGCTCGGATTTCGATGCATTTGAATATTATTTTTTTTTTTTTTGGAATGTCTGACTACACATTTTTTAAACGGGGCAATTATTCATTTTTTACCTATTTTTAAAGACATGACAAAAAAATGTGTTTATATACAATTTTTGTTTTGGACTGATACTCACACGACTACTTGAGCTAAACTTTTTATTAATTCAACACCCGCGGTTTTTTTTATTAAATATAATAATTATATTGTTGTGTTAATAATATAAAAAAACCCAACAATATAATATTACTTATTAGGTACCTATATTCTATAATTACATTATTACATTATTTAAGATAGGCGTAAATATTTTTCAAAAAGTTTTGTTTATAAAGTATAATTTCTAATTTCTATCAAGACGTGTAGGTATCAAAAATTCGAAACGGTGATGTAAATTGTATAAATCTCAATGTTAAGGTAGATTTAGATGGCTTGTAGAGTCGGCTATACACAAATACGCGTGTATATCCATTATATTATATATTATTGTGGGCCGTGGGGGTAGGTGCATAGACGCATAGTGCATAACCGTGGTAGTGTTGTACCTACCTATATATTGAAGAGGACAGACAGTAGACACACTCAGTCACACATGACATATTGAATACCCTGTATAACGGAGACATAATATTATAATTATATTTTTTAATATTAGACACATAGTTCAATAGTTGTACGTCATTTTATATTATTGTAGATACCTATCTTGCTGTATAGATAGCGCGTATAAACGATAACACATTAACACTAATTGTCAGACGTCGATAGTTGTACAATATAGTAATATACATAATATACTGTGGGCTGCGTGATACGTAACATTATGGGTAGCTATGTGCGCCGGACCCGATAATAATATTATTATTATGTTATATAACTTGATGTAAAATGTTGTAATAACGTTGGTTGCGGGATGTGCATGTGTATTGTGTGCACGAACGGCTGTCAAAAGCACAGTCCACGGTCACGTGGCGGCTACCACCGCGCCGATGAGGCGAGCCGTCGACGATATTGTATGCACGTAACAAACAATAATATAGTTGTTTATTTCGGGAGATAAAAACGAGGGGTTAGTCGATACAATAATAACGCGTGTACTGCACGCAGATCTCTATTGTATTATTATTATTCGGCCGTCGTGTCGAAGTTTTTGGTACCCATACATTTTATTATTTGCCCAAATTATTTCATTTTTTTAAATCTCCAAGTGCAGGTATATTATACAATATCGACTGCAGGGTCGGTCGGTACCTATTCTACAGCATTCATAAAATAAATTGTGTGTTACGCTTTAACGTGTACACGCGCCACAAGGTATAAAGTACATACTATTAAAATAGGATGCTACGGACCACGATACAAAATATAATGTAATAACTAATAACAACACGGTTATTATTTAAATTGTAAATAATATGTGTATGGATAACTGATCAATTACACACTGTTTCTGCGACTACCGGATAAAAGATGCACTCGGTGCAACTCTGCAGTTGCTGATGTGCCTCATATTTCATAAATCATAATACAGTCAAATTTATCTTGACTTCTACACTTTTTTGAAAGTATTATATAAAACATAAGTACGTTTTTGAAAAACTGTCTGAGTATTTCAAAAATAAATATAATTCCCGACAAATTCCCCCTGAAATGTGCGTTCTATTTTACCGAAAATTTAAAACGATTGTAATATTATAATGCACTATGCATAACAAAACAATTGGTAGATGGCTCACAATGGGGGGCGCAACTCCTTTCGCCCAAAGACGACTTTCCTATTTTCACCCATCGTTCTGTTTTTGACCAAATATGAGAAAATAGTTTCTTCTTTTCGCCTAAAAATAATTACGTTTCGCGTTCAACATTTTGGGCAGCATTGTCTCAGCTCCATTTCAACAGCATGTACATTTTCGATTTTTCCAATTTTTTTATATACATTATTTTGGGGATAATTTGCGTAATTTTCAATATACCACATTTTTTCAGATAATTCACGCAATTTTGTAGATTTATTTTAATTTTTTGCGGGCAAATAGTTTTTTAGCCAATTAAAAAAACTTAAAAAACTTTTAAAAAAATCCCATTTAACTTTTTAGTATACCACCATTTTGCAGATAATTCGCGCAATTTTTCGGACTGCATTTCATGTTTTTCGGACAAATAGTTTTTTAGAAAATCATAAAAAACGGTTGATATGCTGGTTCAAAAAATTAAAAATTAACTTTCTCCACTTTTTTTTATATCATCATTTTGTGGAAATTCGCGTATTTTGCGGACTGATTTTCAATTTTTGTAGACAAATATTTTTTTAACAAACTAAAAAAAACCTTTGCAAACAATTTTAAGAAAAATCCTATTTCATTTTTTAATAAACACTATACAGTATACCACTATTTTGAGGATAACTCACGCAATTTTAAGGACTAATTTTACATTTTTGCCGACATAATAGTTATTTAAAAATCAAAAAAAAATTGTAATAAATTAAATAAATTATTGTATACTACAAAATGAAGTAGATTAATTTTTTTTAATTTTTTGCAAAACTTTTTATTAAATGGCTTAAAAAAATTGTCTGAAAAAATTGAAAATTATCTGCAATATTATGGTATACTAAAAATTAAAGTAAGTGGTTTATTTAATTTTTTACAAAGTTTTATTTAATTTGCTAAAAAACTGTTTGTCCACAAAAATTGAATATTAGTCGCAAAAGAACATAGGTATATAAGAAAATTCGAAAATGTCCATGGTGTTTAAATGGAGTTCATTGTCTCAAAATCAATTTATTAAAGCCATATAATATAATATATTATATGCTATACCCAGATCGTTTTGAAAATAATTTTTTTTAATATAATTGGTTTACGTACCTATCATCGTAATACCTTTACAATATACACCTACCTATATGAATTTCTTTCAAAGATTTTCGTTGACATTTTTCGCATTCACCGTGTTTACTATTTGGAGTAACTGTGTGATACTGTAATAAATAATTATATAATATTATATAATATATTGGGTTGAAAAGAAAAAATATTCCTGTTTTTTTTTTTTTTTTTAAATGCTATAAACTATTATCTAGTTAAACTTTTGATATAAGAAATTTTTTATGAGAAACTTTTTTACAAAATATTCTATAGTATTATAGAACTCACACTTTATTTTTCTAAATTCGTCTTACCTGTTACCTATAGCCTATAAGAATAACATTTAATATAAAATATGTCTTCATATCTATCTGAAGCATAGGCGCAATTTGGGGGGTCTAATGGCTTAGCCCCATCTAGTTTTATTTAAGCCCCCCTAAGTTTTTAAATATATTCATTCTTTAATCCAACTAATAAAAAAATTATCAAATTAAAAAAAAAATTAAATATAGGATTTTTTAGCCAACTTGATAATCAGTGTACCTACATATGTTGTCTAATAAGTGATAACTCATTGATAACTAATAAAGTAATAAGTAATAATTAATATAAATTTATAGAATATATAATCAACTGTTGTTATTAATGTTAGTTTTAATGATATGAATATAATATGATACATATTGTTGTATACACGATTATAAAGAACTTTATATAAGTTCTTTATAATCGTGTTGTATAACAGCTTGAGTATAGTATTGTTCTATGAGTATAGATAACCTGCTATCATAGAAGTAACACAGGTATAAATATTATTATTGCTTATTAGCTATTTTTAGAATATGTAATTTACGTAGATGTCATCTGTATATCTGTATATTATATAAAACAGTAAACTGACTGACTGATCTATCAACGCACAGCTCAAACCATTGGACGGATCGGGCTGAAATTTGGCATACAGATAGCTATTATGTTGTATGCGTCCGATAAGAAAGGATTTTTGGAAATTTTCCCCTTATAAAGGGGAAAATAAAGGGTCTTTTTCAGCTATGAGGAAGATAAAAATTGGTACGCACATCTATGCATCAAGATAGATTTTCAAATGCTTCTGTGATATATATAGAAAAAGACATTTCTGGTAATATTAAAATTAAGAATATTAAATAAATTCGCTATATATCTAATCACCGTTTAAGATTTAACACTGCGTAACTATGTTATTTTATTTTTAATTACAAATAAATAATTAATTAGCATTGAGTTGTTGAGTACTTGAGGTGTATATTATTGTATTTCATTTATTAAGTATTTTATTTTTACTGTTGAGTAGGTACCAAATTAAATGTTTTTGTAATATATTATTACCGTAAAAATTATAATAAGTGGCGAGGGGGTGCGGGGGCGGAGCCCCTGCGGGTCTGTATTGATTTTATAAATTTAACCCCCCCCAAATCAGTTATCCAAATCGCCTATAATCTGAAGTTATGAAAAATGAGGTGCAACTATATTTGGACAGCTATATATATAATAGTATAATACTAGCTGAGCCTGTGCATTTCGTTTCCCGTAAAATATATGCCAACTCTTAGAATCTTAGATGATTCAAACTTTGATCAATTCGTTATTTATATTCGGACTAATGGTGTTGAATAATTAAAAAAATAATATTTAATTTTAAATAATAGGATAGTAATATAAGTTACTTAACTTTTTTTCTTACGTGTAACTAATTGTTAGCAGAAAAAATTAACAAACAAATGTGCGTTTATGATTTTAATCTACACGAGGAAAAATATTGCGACTGAATATCAAATAGGTTCAGGTTAAAATTATATTCAATCATAATCATAATTGGTATGTAATTATTTTAAGAAACCAGTATCAACCATTTATATACATAAGAAAAAAATAGATACATACTAATTTCTATTAGGTATAAGAATTTTAATCTGTAAGTTATACGTTTTAACCAATGGTAACCATATTTTATAGACAAAAATAAATTTCAATTTCCATTGTGAATCTCAAAATATTTATGTGACTGTGTGACCACCTCTTAAAAAGGCGAATTTCGGAAAATTCTTTCTTTTAGTGCGCCATTACATAATGGTGGTACGAAGGTACTTTCAAAATTACCAGGCCATAGCTATCATAGTTTATAGGCTCTACATTGACTCTATAGTCAGTCAGAACATGTTCGATTATAATATATTATACATGCAGCCATAAACAAGTTAACAAAAGTGAACACCAGAAGTATTTTGTATTTTATTTCTTAATATATGAATAATATATAAAGAAGTGTTGTCATCAGAGAAATTCAAATTAAGTTATAATTTAATTTAAACAAAAATAGAAACAGAAATAGCTTAAAATATTTTGCCTCATAACAATTGGTAGGTACAGGATTAGATGCCTATATAGCTGGTATAAATGTACAATGGTTTGAATTGTTCGGATAGTAAAATAGTTTTGAAATACTGATTGTATACTGCTACATAAAAAAAAAATTCATGTAAAAATATATATTCGTTGGTAAAACGTAAAACAGATGACCGTGGTTTCGATGTAGGTACCTACCTATATGGCTATATACCTGTGGGCTACATATTATCGTACCTACCTGTAATGACAGTTGCTAGTTACTGTAGCACATATGTTCAAACAGACAACAGTGCATGTTTGAACAATTATTAGTTCAAAAGACAATTTTTCGTACGGTCAAATATGTAAATGTAAATCTACTATAAGTATCAGTAATATAGGTACCTACTAATATCCTTTTATTATCCGTTTAGTGTTAATCAGGTCCATCGTCCATATGTGTCGACTGACAAAACCAAATTTAATAAACTATATTTTTTATGTAAATTTACCTTTATGTCAATTAAAACATGTATATTTGTAAATAAAATAAATATAAAATAAATTAGGCGTAACAGTATACTACATAATATTAATACACTAGCACATACAGTTTTATACCATTGCTGCCTCTTGGCAATTTTTTTTCCACCCCCATAACAACCTATAACCCAAACTATAGAACATATTTTTCCTTTCCATGAGTAATTTTTTTGGATGTTAATTAGTACCTACCTGCCTATACCTTTGGTATTGTAGTAGTTTTTCGTGAAGTAACCTCACCCGCTCAGTACCGTAAAATTGGGTCACTTAGGACATTTTTTTTGCAAAAATACGCGGTGGTAGGACGGCGTAGGTGTTAAATTATATTATAATAACACAGCTAGGCCCTAGGCCCAAAGTTTATCAAACCATACATTTATATTCCATACATCTATTTTTGTTTAATATTACGTAGGTATATTACCTATTAGGCGATTATACAATACCAAATTGTTTAATATTCATCTTTAGAACAGTTTCTCAAACCGTGGTCCACAATCATTTTTATTATACTCTAAGGCAGGGGGCAAATTATTTTAACGCTACCTACGAGCCAAAAATTACATTTTTCCTTTTCGAGCAAGTCATTAAATTATGAAAAGAGGAAGGCCATGATGTCATGTATTGTGAGCATTCAGCTATACCTAGCTACATATATGAATCGGTCAATTTTATCTGTAGATATTAATATAATATAGCCAATATAGGTAAGGTACATTGTGGTATACCTATAATATAAATGCTTTAATTTTTCGCGTGCCGTGGATTTGCCATTGCCGCTCTATGGGGTCCAGCAGAGAAAAAATTTCGAAAACGCTGATCTAGAAGATTTATTGTCTACTGATCACCATCACTGCGTGTTTACGATTTACCGTGTACTTAGGTTCTTCCTTATTGGAGTGGTTAATTAAGTAGGCACCTATTAACAAAGCCGTATACATTATATTTTTGATAATTTACGGTTTTTGTGTATTTAAGTCTTTATTCTTGTAAATATAGTAGCAACTATTTGCCATTTGATATTAAAAATTACAAAACTAAATGGATGAGACGTAATTTATAAATAGTGGTTCGACATCAGTCAGTCCATTCTTGTAAAACATTTTCCTTTATCGGTCACCGGTCAGCTTACACTTTGGCTAAACACAGATAAAGTGGATCAAGTCCCTCGGTGGCTTGTAAATGTTACAATATGGTAAAATAAATCTGACATCCTTTAAATATTATAAAGTTTGAAGCACCTATTTTTCACATTCCAATAGCCAAGTACTGCAAAACGAGTCGCACTCTTATAATATGGCTTACAACCCTATTGGACATACAAAATGTACCTTACCAATGTTGACCCTCCAGCTCCTTTTACAAATGTTGCAATTATTTTATTTTTTCAACATTAATCACAATTTTTACATTAATGAAAAGTGAATTACACTTCAAAATTTAAATGGCAATTCCAAAAGGCTCAGGTTGTTGATTAAATACAAGGCGCAATCTATTCATATTTCATACCATACCTGCCTACTCTTAGAATGTTAAAACTATAAATAATAAACATATTTTAGATTAACTACTTGGAAATTGTGAAGTCTTCACCACTGAAACTTAAATTTTTGTCAATAGCTATTTATTATTTGAAAGTCAAACATTAAATTTTTTGATAATAATTGTCAATAAATGTTATTGTATACGATAAAATTAAACAAACTTATTCTCTTCATTATTATAAATTGTATTGTAAATAGTATATAGATAAATACTTGAAAATTATGCTCGAGTACACTCGTATGGATAACAGAAATATCATGCTCCTAGCAAAAATTCATAAAGCGTAATATTAACAATTTAGCTTATGCAATTATTCCGTTTACTGTTTACTGGTCCATTCAATTTCTGCTTAATACTTTTGGAAAACAACAAAATATTGTAATTTGTCAACTGAATCAAACATTAATAAATACATTTTTGAAAATAGATGATTATTGATTTTAGGGACATCAAACATCATCCAACTGATTGGGCAAGTTTGAATTCAGAAGCGCTGAGTAAATAATGTACAAAGAGTAAGCAACTAAAATGTTATCACGAGGATTAAAACACGGATATATACAAATATTAATCTATACAACATATATTTGGTTTATTTTATTATGAAAAACAAAAACTTAGGAGTGGCATTTAATATAATAAGCCACAATAAGTATCGGTTGTAACAAAAACATATTCTCAGTGAATTAGGAAAAAATGTTAATCAAAGTATTTAAATGTTAAAGAAATTCCTGTTGATTACCCGTGAACATTTGGTATTATTATATATATATATACTTTTTAATACAAAAACTACTTATAAAATACATGAGAAATAATTTAAACATTTTAAATCTAAAAATTAAAATTAAAATTAAATAAACACTATTGACCAAATGAAAAAAGGGATATTTTTAATTTTTATTTTTAAAGTAATTTATTGTTATAATCATAGCTATCTATTTACATTATTCATTTTGTAAAATATATATATTTGTATTTTATATATATATATAATTTGTTTAATGTAACAAGGCAACAAACACAATGTGTTATATAAATAAATTACATAGAAGAGCAGGAGCTGATTGGCTAGTATTTTCAAATTGTCATCACCACGGATATAAAAATAATTTCCGTCAGTTTAGTTTTTCATAATTGAGTGTGGTGGGTAGGAATATGTACAACAAATACATTTTTTGCACAGTTGCAGCACGAAAAATATTACTGTTTTATACACAAAAGACCTAAACATTAAATAATAACCTTTTTTTAATAGAAATAATACAAGTAAAAAATAAAAAAACAAAATTGTTTTTGAGTGTGATATTCCTGAGAAAAAGGTGTTGTTTTTTATAAGTTTTTTTTTTCATTAACTTTGTCCAAAGCAAAAAAGCAGCATTTTCACATCGAGGAACTCACTGTAGAACGCCAACAGCATTTGGAGAAGTTATTCCATTCCCACCTGCTAAAAAAAAAGTGTGATTTTTATAACTAAAATAGTAAAACACTCATGTACAATATCAACACTAGTATATTTCTTAGAAAAAATATGATTGTAATAGATTTTATTACAATTTCAAATTTAATATTGGCTACAAGGTTAAATTTAATAGTTGTAAGGATATTTATATCATTTTTTAAGCCATTGAATTTGTCTAGGGTTCACTGATGATTATCAATTAATAATAATTTAACCATTTTTTAAAAAAAATAACTTAAGTGCCCATCTGGTTATTGTTTTCCTAAGGGAATGTTGAATAAAAATAATGTTCTTATGTTCTTATTACATATCTATAACATATGTATTATCTATATGCTAAATATGTAAACATTATTTTATAACTTTAAACTGTTATTTCAAGTCATCATAACATCCATGAACAATTTTTTTAGAAAAATACTTTTATTTAGTAATTTAAATAAAAAAAAAACAAAACATTAGTTGAAGAAACATTTAAGAAACATAAGTTTGTACATTTACTTAATAAAATACGAGTGATAACATTTTTTAAATTATAAATAGATATACATGTGTTTTAAGTTTTCAAAATAGAAAAAAACTCTGTCGTTATTTTTATCTTCACAAAACATAACTAAGTTAATGTTAAAATATTTTAAATTATAATTTAATATTAAAGGCTAATATCATATAAATTTGACTTCAACCATTTTTTTAAAAATTCAATATATTATGAAAAAAAATGTAATATTTATTTGTCTAAAATAACAAAGGTATTAAAGAGAAATACAACATACTTGAAGTACAGAACACCTTAGTTTAATAATTTAATACAATTTATAAAAATATCACATTTTTCAAAATTATAACCAAATCTATAAGTAACTTACAATTTAAAATATACATTGTAAATAACTTATTTTAACAGAGTGAATAGTATTTTGATCTACCTAACGATCTAAAATTGATACATTTATAATAAAATATACATTTTGATGGAACTTTGAGTATTGTTTAAATGTTTGACTCGTTATGGTATATGATGATATTGCATGTTGAGGAATTTAGCAGAATTGAAGTAAAAATTATATTTATTAATATTTTTAGTAAAAACATTCAGTGAATTTAAATGTTTAATTATTATTTTAATTAACTTAAGAAGTCTAATTAAGACTTAATTATAGCGTTACTGTATTATAATTTACAAAATAGATAATTTATTTAATAAATACATGATTATAAATTATAGTAGTAATTGGTACAAATTGTAATTTAAACTTTCAATATAAAACAAATATTGAACAATTTCATATCTCACATGACAGGTAAATGTATTTTACAAGTTATCAATGGTAAAAAGTTAAATAATAACAGTTAGAATGAATACTACATTTATTTAAAATCATTTTAATTTATAATTATTAAGTACCTGTAATTGGTGTTGGAGATACAGACGATGTGCCCAAATTAATTCGAGACTGCTCTTTTACTACTGGATCTATAACAACAGACATTTAAAAAAATAATTATTTATCATTTACTGAACATTTAAATATAATATTAAAGATTCAACATGAGTTTAGTATGATTATGTTGGCCTGTAGATTAATCATTTAACTCAAAAGATTAAAAACTAAAAAAAGCTTTTAATAAGTATCAACTAATATTTGAGTGAAATATTTTGAATATTTTTGTGTGAAGATTATGAAAATGTATTATTTTGATTCACAAAATTCGCAATTTTAAATTTGATGAACAGAAATTAAATTTATAACAAATAATATAAAGTTGGTTATCTCTTAATCCAACAAGTTTTTCAAAAGTGGAATTTTTAAGTTTTCTTTTAACCAATACAATGTATTTGGAAATAAAATAATTTTGCTAAATATTGGTACTTAACACTTTCAATGCAAATAGTATTTTGATGCCTTGCTTACACTGCCGCATAAATATTGATAATAACGATTATATGTACCTATATTCTCTGTCCAGCGAGAGAACACACTGTGGCCTGACAAAGGTCCTCAAGCACCATGTAGCCATTAAGACCAGTTTCATTATGACAGGGTGTCACATGGGGACAGGGATCTTTTGGAGGGTACAAGGCGTAAACTCATAAGAAAATTTACAAAGAAATGTGTATTTGTGAAATAATAATAATTTTATAAATCCTCGGTTGATATATATTATATACTATAAACTGGTGAGTGGCAGTGGGCAATGAGTAAATTATTTTATTATTTGTTTTTTTTTTTTTTTTAATTCTAAATGGTTATCCGTAAGTTGCCATACCACCACCACACTGTTCGAGAACCATACAATGTAATCATAAATAAAGCTGGTGTGTAAATAGGTCATATATTATAATATAAGGTCTATGAAACAGGTAGACTGCTGAAAGTATTATGGATTACAAGTATGGATAATTTGTAGATTATTCGTTTTTTTTTTTTGTATTGTTCATGTTTGAGAACTAAAAGAGTAAGCAACAAAAGTATGTTTTTTGATTGTTTTCTAGCACAGCAAGATACATTTAAGGAAAATATAGCATACACTCAAAACATTATTTACCAATACATCCCAGGCAAGTACTTAGTGCGCAGAACAACCGATTTTCGTTATCATACATTTTTATTTGACATACAAGTACAAAAAGGTTTACTATATCAGATATATTATGATATTCAGATATTATATATGTGTATATGAATTCAATATAGGTACAGTGAATTTTTATTAATCATAGCACTTCCCGGTGGCTAATAGTGCAGATAATTTACGCTCTACTATGCATGTACATTTAATTGTTTATTAACCTTCTCACTGCTACACTATTAATGCCCTGCAACCTGTGTTATGCTACGTAAAATAAAATATTTACAATTTTTTGATTTTCCATTTTAGTTTGAGATTTATGATACAATTATTGAAGTTAAAAAAAATGTGAGCCTTGGGTTTAGTAAAATTATACGCTTATTACCAACAAATGATAATATTAAATAAATATAATAAAATATTATATTATAGTAACATGTCTGGAGCACTAAAAGGGTAAAAAGTATTTTAAGAATTTTCTAATAAAATGAATAATTGTTTAATTAATAATAAGTTCTTAGTTAATTACACTATACAACATATTTTAAACGAGTCAGATTGAAAACTTTATACAAAATCACTATTCTAATTTAAATGAAGACACTTAACTCATAAATTTCTTTAGAATTGTATATCTCCAAATAATTAAGAATTTCAAATAATAGAATATATCATCATTCTCATTTGAAAAATGTATATGTATGAAGTACTTACAAAAATATGGATGATCCATTGCTTCTCTAGCAGTCAACCGTTCAAAATGATCATAACGCAAAAGTTTATCTAAGAAATCTAAAGCTTCTGGTGTTACAAGGTGTTGATTTTCACTATGCACAAAACGCTCCCACCGTTTTCTTGAATGCCTTAAATAAATACAAAAACACCCAGTTTAATTGATTTAATAATTAAACTATTACATAACTCAATTTAAAATAGCAATTAATCATATACATACCTTCCTAAAATATCAGAAAATCTTGGATCCAATTCAACGTGATACTTGTCTAAATATTCAAATAGTTCTTCTGTACCTAGAACCTTAGCAATACGCACAAGTTGATCGTAATTGTCATGTCCGTGGAAGAATGGCTCTTTTCTGAATATCATGCTAGCCAACATGCAGCCCAGTGACCACATGTCTAATGAGTAATCATACATCTAGAAAAAAAATTTAGAATTTTGTTATAAAAATTAAAAACTAGAAGATATTTTTAAATATAGACCTGATAATCTGCGAGTAACTCTGGACCCTTGAAATATCTGGAGGCAACACGCACATTGTATTCTTGACCAGGATGATAAAACTCTGCTAAACCCCAATCAATTAACCGCAATTTTCTGTTTTCATGGTCGATCATAACATTGTGTGGCTTTACATCACGATGCATGATGCCCATACTATGGCAATAGTCCAATGCCTACAGTAAAAATATTTTATTATTTTATTGGTTTACTTTTATTACAAAAATTATTATTTGCTGATAAATTTTGTTAGGCTGTGCTGGTGTTAGGTGCGTTTAGATGTTGGGCATTGAGTAAACAATCATTGGGAGTAAAATAAATTTAATTGAATCATAAAAAATGTCCATGGTATTAATGTTTTTAAGTAAATACATATAAGTACCTTGAGCAACTCATAGAGATAAAATCTAATATCATAGTCATTCAGCGTCTGGTAGAGTTGTTTAAAGTCCATATTGTTAACATGCTCAAATATAAGAGCAGGTGTACGGGATACAGGGTCTTTAACCACTGCTTGCAGTGATATAATATTGGTACCACCCCTCAAATTTTCAAGAATTTTTATTTCTCTTTTGATTTTCTTTTTTTTTACGGGCTGTAAAACACAATGCACATTTTAAAGTAATAATTATTGTAAGAAATACAGCTCATTATTAAAATAGTAAATTACCTTTAATATTTTCACAACACATTTTTCACTATTGGTTACATCAATTGCTTCGAATACTTCACTGTATTTACCTCTACCAAGTTTTCGTACCAATTGATAGTCATCTTGTTGCCTGAAACAATATAAAATAACATAAGTTCAAAAATGCGCAAGTACTAATAGTTGTATAAGGCTTTTTAATATGTTAAAAATAATAAAACTTTGAATAAGTAACATAAAAAAAAATTTGTTATATTTAATTATAACCCATTAAAATCAGGAACTGACAAAATTGATGACATAACAATAATACAGTCAAAAACTTTTTTATGCTCCTGGTAAAGAACCTGGTTAAGACACAAACAAATATTATATTATGTGTTTATGAATAGAATATGCTTGTATTTCAGAATTTCACATCTATGAATTATATAAAAAAATGTTTGAATAATTCTATAAGTATATAACTAATAAATATACATTAAATAACACAATTTTAATTTAGGCACTAATAAATTAAGTATAGGTAATAAAATAAGTAAACAATATAAAAAATAGATATGTAAAGAATGAATTTTTTCAGTTAAGGTACTTTTTTAATGATAAATTTCCTATAATATTACACACAGGTAAGTAGTTTAGGTACCTATACCTAAGTTGTTTTCATATTTCAGAATAATTTTGTCAAGTCAAATACCTAAATATGGTGTATCTATACGAATTCAAAATTTGTAATTTGTATGAATTTTATCAAATAGCCAGTATCTAATTATTAGGCATAAATAAAATTGTCAAAAGACACTATTCTATTAAAGTACTTATTCAGATGGTTGTTTAAATAATAGGCGAACTAGTAGGGAAATGTTTGAATTGACATGTTTCAAATTTACATGGGTAAAAGCTTTTCAAAAGGGTAACAATATAATGTTATATTATAATAAATACAAATGATCATAAGACTTACCCCCATTCAACAGTGTAAGATTCATAGTCCCAGTATTCTCTGGGTTTGTGAGAATTTACATCAGCATAAACTCGCGCCCGACTTGGCAGCGCCATTTGATTAATGAACCTGACGGTGGTTTGATTGTTAGCAACTGTCCGAAACCTTGGTCCGGTCGCACTTAACACGCAGCCGGTGTCTGTTGGTATCGGTAGTGACGGGTGATCGAGAAAATCAAAAAGCAATACATAGCAAATATTAGAGCATACCTTTCAATGTTATACAGCGTTATGACGACAATTGTCCAGTGCGACAACAGCAATGGAGCTGTGATAATAAAGACAAACTACTTACGTTACACTTAACTTACAGTGCACATACAAATGCACAAGATTTTCTAGGTTATTGATGATAATGAATGTGTCAAGTTAATAATATTTCAATAATATTATAAAACGGTTTTCTTTTTAGCAACAATAACAATTAGGATTTAGGAGGTATACTTAATAATTTACCCAGGAAAAGCGAATCGCACGGCGAAAGGCCGCGGAAAGTCAGTCTAAAATGAAAACGGCGCACCAACAAAGTACGCTGAAAGAAAAGCATGTAAGTCCATAAAGTGTGCGAATACGTGTGGTTCGGCGCGGAACGACGGCGACGGGTCAAGAAGCTGACGATATGATAAGTATCAGCAGCATTAGGGCGACGACGACGTTCATCAATAATTGTATTTCATTATTTTTATTATCAAACGTGCGGGGACCTCAATACGGTAGACGGCGGCCGATCGAAAGCCGCCTCGTTTACAGTTTGGCCGTCAAGGGAAACGCGCAATGACGTATGTACCGACGGAACGCCGACGTCGATGCCGAATGCCGCCGCCGACGCCAGTTGCCTCCTACACGAGACGTCGACGGCGGGCGGCGGCGGGACGTGGACGGTAGGCACGTTTTCGTGTTTCAAAGAAAAATTTTTTTCCACCAAAATTCAAAAAAAACAAACTAGTACCCCCCCAACATACCTGCTATAACATTTTCCGACGACGGGCCGTGTGCTCAGCTAAATGCCGCTAGCATGTTCCGCATACGGCGACGGTGGCCCAAAAGTAATCGCTGTACCGACGATAGTGGCAAACCAGTGCGGCGGGGTGGCGGCGGCGGCGACGACGGTGTGATGCGATGGATGGACGGAGCGAGCGAGAGAGCGCAAGCGCGTGTCGCGGATGTGCGAGACGTGAAAATTGTACGGCAAAAAATATTCGTAATAATATTGTTATCGTTGTCGTCGCGGGATTATTTTTCTGTCGGATTTCCCGTCACCAGAGCGGGTCGTCGAACAGGATCGGTAGCGGCAACCCCGGGGGCGGTGTGCGTGACGACGCGCGGCCGTCGACAAACGGTCACGAACGGAAATTTTTACGAATTTTTTTTTTATTATTTTTGTTCAAACGACTCGACGGCCGGCGGAACGCTACGATAATATTATGTCGATATATGTATACAATATTATGCCCGCGCGCGTGTGCTGAGAAAAAGAAACCGTACGCACACACTGACACTCACGCGCACAGTGCACACACACACGCGCACTTCCGTACGTATAGACTCCGATACTCAACGCCGTGAATCGGTGTATTTTTGGTGCGTGTGCGTTAACGTGCGTGTGCGAGTGTTTATTTGTGTGTGCGTGTGTGCGTGTGTATAGCGGCGCGCGCGCACTGGGCGAAGTCGGTAGTTGCGTTGACGGGGAATCCAAAATGGCCAGGCTGACCCGTTCGCGGGACCGACGACGACCACGACACGACGACGGTACAACTCCGTAGCCACCGCCGACCGAACGCGCACCGCCAAAGAGGTTGTAAACGAATGATGCCGCGCCAGATACTGAATTACGAATAAAATATTCATCTATGCCTATTATGGTCTATAATATTACTATTGTTTTACTATATTATACTAAAACCAATTTTATGTTGCTAGCTTTATAATGATATTTCAATTTTAAAACAAGTTATGATTATTTTAATGTTGAAAATATTGTATTATTTTACGTGATTATTTTATTTATTTATTTTTATATATAAACTGGTTGACGTGCCCAATTACAAATATAGACATAATATGTCTAGAATTAACAATAATATTTTGTTAAGACGCAGTGACAGCTATAATCTTACATATAATACATTAAGTAACAAATAGTAATATAATCAGTAAGTAGATACCTGACTTAAGTATAATGCATGTGACTTTTGAATGTTTATAAACAAAATAATACACTAACAAAAAATTGTAAAAAAATAATAGCACAATTTAAACTGAACTTGAACGTATAACATTGACACGAATTTAATGATTATCCAGCCAAAATACTATTTAGGTAATAATTAAAGTCATCTATTAATAGTTGATAAACAGCCACACAGGAAAACAGATCAACATTTAAATAGTTTACAAGTTGCATTAATCTATTTATAAGGTAATTTTGATCATAGTTCGAACGCTGGCTTATAACTCACATTAAAGTTAAAATACCAATATAAAAGCTTAAGATATGCCCTATCCAATATCCTAATATTCTTTCACTCTGATATTACAACTAATAACACAAAATCGGTTCCGCTGAACACACATTTTCTATGATGTATATTTAATATTAGTAAGAGTGAAGTAAGACGGATACAACACATGTGGCCATGTGGGTGTGGTGTCTTCTTAAAATATAGTACAACATTTTATACTGTAATGTATCTATCTTACAAATGTGAATGCAAGTATAAAAAAAAATTACGGGTCACGTTCATAGATAGCACACAATGTTTTTATTTGTTATATTAATAATTACCTATAATTTTACCTACCTAAAACCAAGGTTAATATGCGTCGACAGAATTAATACCGATTTCGTGTCAAAGTGCGTAATTTTAAAATTTGCATTAATGGTATAACATAGGCAAGTACTTCGAGATAACTATATATTATGATGTTATTGAAATATTCCGTTAAAATATGTTTGTCATTAACTGTCAATGCATACCGATGAGAGTTAGAAACCGTGCAGTTGTAAAAAATGATGATATCCAGATAAATGGTAGGTATCTGCGTATGAGTGTTCGGAGTTCCGAGTAAATTCTCCAATACAATGCAGTTGTACTTGTAACACAACACATACTATTGTATTAATGTATTGTCTTGTGTAGTTGTGTGTGTTCGTGATATGTATATAGTATTATGATTTAGTACAAAATCGCTTTTAAAAGGGATTTTAAGTAGGCAATATAAAAATATAAATTATTGTGCGATTACGATTACTATTTACAATCACACACACACGACACACTCATGTTCATTTACTTTGAAGTTGAACAAACTGAAAAGTCACTTAAATACCGTCATGTTAAACTGCCTATATTATTTTCCTTAAAATCCTATATCGACTGCAAATAAGGTTATTGTATTGATTGTACTTATTTGAAGGCGCTATTGTACTATATTTATTATTTTTATGTGTATACTTTGTTGTCTACCTTTTATAAAATACAGGCGTCCGATAACATTCATCAAAATATATTAAGTTGTAGCCGTTATAGTATAACTTATAAGTACCAATACAATTATTATTTGTGTAATCCGGGGCGTACACAGAATTTCATTGGGGGATGTTATATTGGAAAAACACATTTATATAATATACAAAGTGATTTTTTAATCATGCTGACCCCCAATTTTTCTATAATAGTAAATTTATTCAAATTTTGATTCTTAGTATTCCTAAGTAAGTAAGTACCTATACCAAAGTCAATATTTTCAAATTTCAGATATTTTCTGTACTACTTAAGGTCTAAGGAGTATCTTTCGGTGGAACAAACTTCCTTTTTACAAATGAAAACCACCATTTTTACTCAAAATTATTTAGTGGATGATTTTATTGATAATTCTAATGAATAGTTTCTGAATTATTAGGTATAATGTTTATACTAAGGATAATAATCTTTAAAAATGGTTTTACAGAATTTTAAACTATACGTATGTTATATTATATTATGTAGTATTTATTATATTTGAATTATTTTTACAAATTATTTATATTGATAGAACAATAGTAATTTCTAAAATTTTCAAATTGTCTAAGCCTTCATGCATATACTTAGTCCATTTCCATAAATATATTATCCTTAGTACACAAAGTTACATAACTCAAAAACTACTCAAAATTACTCAAACTGCACAAAAATGGAAACATAAAAAGTTTTCAAAAAAAAAAATAAATACCTGTTGAATAATTAAAAGTAAAAAGGAAGGGAGGGAGTTTCTATTTGAAAAACAGAAGTTTGTATTGTTACAGGATCATCAATCAATGGTACTTACAAAAATCTCCAAGTATTTGAAATTATAGGTATAGCCTTCAAGTGTATTTAAAATTTCAAAAATCAGAATTTGAATATATGGATAATTTAAGCATAAACATAACCTGACCTAGGGTGAGCATGCTTAAAAAATCACCGTGTATATGTGTTTAATGAAAATATTTTCACGTTTTTATAATGTGAAAAAAATCTTATTTGGTGTTATGGTGGGAAAGGGGAGGTTAAACAGTAAACACTTTGATGTTTCTATTTATTTATTATAGAAATATGAAAAAAATAATGAAACGCGTAATTTTAAATTAATAAAATAATATTATATCTTTAAAAATATTAACAAATTATTAATCTTCAACTGAATTTCAATAATGTGTTGAAAAAGATGATAAATTATACGAATTAACTCAAAAAACTAACATTTGGTAACTCAAAAAATTGAACGATTTAATAATATAATAAGTAAATTCCTTATTTTATTAGTAATGTGATTCTTAATTTAAAAACTTAAATTCAGAAATAAGTTTAGAAGATAGATCTTCTAAAATGTTTATTTGAGAACAATTGAAAATGTTGGTTAATTATATTGTTATTTACATAATAGTTACATAATTTATTATTTATATAATCTACTAACCATTGACATAGTGTAGATATAAAGTTACATAATGTAATAACTAATAATGTACCTATCTTGTATTAGATTCTGAGCGGAGCAATGAATGTTCAATGTATTGATTTTACAATTTACAATGAGTGTGTTTTTTTGTGTCTATCATCAACTTTTGGAGCAGTAAAAATGCTTAGACTTCATACTTCAGCTTTTTTTCTGCTATAGGGAAATTAATATAGTTAGTTCTTATGATGGTCAAAATTAAAAAATTGAGGAAAATTAGGCACTTTTACGCAAAACCAGTTTGTAGCCATTTTGTTTTATTGCGGGTGTAACACAAAAACTAATTACCTATCGTATCTACCGAATAGATACTTCACATTTTCACCAGCTGTTTATAATTTTCTATACATGATAAAATGTTCAAAATATTTTGACTCTTTTTAAGTTATCTAGGTGCCTATAGACATTTTCAGTTTCCAATTTTTAGTTTTTTTTTTATAAATATCATTGAAATTTTTTCGGAAAAATTAATTCAACTCACTGGATTACTAATGTCTAATAGTAAAATCAATGACTTTAATAGCAAAAATATCATAAAATATGCTAAGTAATATAGACTGACTGGCCGTCTTTGCTCAGAATATTTATTTAATAATTTTTTATCATTGAATTCAAATTGAACACAATACCTATTACAGTGTCCCACTCAAGACCTGATGTACAGCAGAGCGGTACACACTTGACTATCTTTTTTATATTGAATATATTTATTATTTACTTTATTGATTTAGTTATTTTTGTGATAATTTTTTTATTTAATCTTTTTGCTTTACACTTTTGCTTGCCCCACAATTCAGAAGCATAGATTATATCAAAAGAAAAGAGTGCGCACAAGACTAGCATTTTTTGGACCATACCTTCACTCATAGGCGTATCTACGGTGGCAGCCTAGGGTGCCTGGGCTGCCCCTGCAATTTTTGAAAGGTGCCGGTCAACCGAGTTTTAAATCAGAAGGGTCACAACATTTATTTTTGTGTGTGTATTGTTATAATTACCATTTACTTACAAAGATATGTTCAACAAAATTAGGTAGATAATCTTTATTTAACATGTATTGTCAAATTAATTTCCTGACTTCGGAAATCGGAAAAACCTACTATAAAGACTTGAGACAAACGACGACGGTACGGTATACGCATATAGGTATTATTGATATTATTGTTGTATTATGTTTGATTTGTAGCTAGGTGGTGTAATCAAAGGCTGTATATGAATAATATTTCTGAAGTTACTGTAGATTATTATTGTAAATAGATAATTTAGACTTTTTTTTAAAATTATATAAATATTTCATTGTGGAGGGTAGGGTGGCTTAAAAAAATACGGTTTTGGGTGTATAGGGCTTTTTTTGGTTCACTAATAAGGTAGCGCCGATCATTAGCTAGGCTGCCCCTGCCGATGAAGTCTAGTCACGCCCATGTCTTTACTTTTGAATATGAAACATAAAATAAATAAGTTTTATTTTTATTTGTTATATATCACAAGTTATATGACTAATAACTAATAATAAGAAAAGTCTCATAGATTTTAGATATAATAATAATGTATTTAATTATATAAAATTAATAAATAATAGTCATATTTATTATTTACACAATATAATAATATGGCTTAAATATAAATGTATGTACAATATTAAATACTTGAAATCATTTTATAAAAAGTAAACATACTTTTTAATCAATAAACTGTTATAACTAACTTATAAGTTATAATAATAAGTTTTATTTACAACTAGCGGGAACCACTTATGACATAGGTACTTATTTCATGTTATGTGAACATTACGAATTCTCATGCTATTCTAACGACGATCGACGATTAACAGTAAAAATTCTTTGTACTATTAATCTAAATTCAAAAGTAGTTTTTTTAAACATGGAATACAATATATCATATTATCAAATTATTATCTTATTATGTTAGTGCCTAAAACGAGACTTTTGCTTCCTCATACCAACATCTGATAAAAGAACACTATTTTGTGTATCATAATAAATCGTTAAAATATAAAATAATACAAGTCATTGTCAGACTACATATTCTATGTTGAAAAATGCAAAATATAATATACAATAGAATTACTTGATCATAGCACATTTTAATATCAATATAAAAGAAAGACTTATACATTTTAAATATGCCACTTTTTTACAATTAAGTTGATATATTTATTTTTAATTTGAATACCTACTAACTATTGTTGAAGATAGTCTATATAACATGCTATTAAATCCTACACGTACTACCACAACCCAATCTCCGATCATCCATTTATTCTAGCAAAAAATTTAACAAAATCAATGCTCGGAAATCTATCCAAAATACTAAAAAGAAAATGGTGTCATGACTTTCTGTCCGTCTAACTTAACCATATAATCACTCCCCAGGAGTTTCGTTCGTAGGTGAGCTGCTTCTCCTTTCAAAAATGTATGCTAAACTTAATTACTTAACATAATCTATAAGCCTATTATACAACAATTCTATAGATTGTTTAACCTAAATAAAATATAATAATAATAATTAATATCATTAGGTAAATACAAACAAGCTAGTACTTATATTTAATATTATATTAACACGATTAGCGGGGGTTCGTCGTAAATTTTACTATATCGGTAGGTACAGTGATTTTTTAAGCATGCCCACCCGATTTTTATAATTTGATGTACCTATAAATGATGCATATATTCAAATTTTAATTTTTTTTAATTTTTAAAAGTCGTAAAAGATGGTATTTTTGAATACTTAGATATTTTACAACATTTAAAGAATATTCTGTGGCGATACCAACATTGCATTTTTACATAAGTCCTATATATGTTTCAAAGCAAATTGTGAATCAGATAATTTTTATGAAAATGTTGACGCGTTGAAACCAACATTTAAACTAACAAAACCTATTCTACTTTAAATACTAGGAATAATAGTCTATCTATTAAATACTTTGTAAATGGATAGGAACTTGGCAATTATAACTAAGTACCTATAATATTTAAAATATTTTTTCTATCGTTTCCTGTATACCTAATTATTACAATGAGACCAATGAGTGATACCTACCTAAGTATCTAACCTTATAATTTGTACACGTTTGGTACCTAGACGTAGTCATTGATATTTGTATACATATCAGACTTCAGAGGTATATTTTATAACTTTATAAGGTTCTTGTTATCAAACACTCATATAATATTTATGTATAATTTACAACTATATATGACTTCATATTATTATGTACCCATTTGAGAACATGAATACCTACTACTTGTATGTGATTTAATTTTTGATTATTTATTCTGTGGACTATTTTTCTCTGACTTATTTTTCTGTGATAATTTTTACCTATAGTTAAATTTTGCATAATTTAAAGGTAGTTTAATATAGACATTTTATATAAGTATGTACCATCCTACTATGGATACATGTATATTATATATTATATTTATATCGAGTAATTATCAACGTATCTTAATATCTTATATTATATAATGTATAGGAACTACAATACTAACAAATACTTACTCTCAATAGTTATATACAGGGTGTATCTTATGTCATTGTACGCGGGGTTTTTTAACGATTCTGGATCAATGACATGGAATTTCGTTAAAACAAAAAAAGACGTGTTTCTTTATTTTTAACAGGAATTTTTTTTATAACAATTTCAAAATTTTGAAACACGCAGGTGTACCAATAGCAAAATCAACTTTATTTTTTCAAATAGCAACTACTATATTTTTTAATGGATACTGGTAAAGCTTTTTTTCTGAAATTTTTTATAGTCAAATCATTAATTTTGGTTCGCTAGTTTATTAACTATGGTCCTCTAGAGTTTAGTAAGAACTGCATTAATACTTTTAATTGAAATAATTATTGGTATAGGTTTAATTTACAAGATCTAAATAATTTTTTCTCATAACTACCTTTTTTATACACTTAAGTAGTTTAGTCGGTAATTTAATGACACTCAAAAAAAAAAACAACATAAACAAAATTGTTGGCAAACATAGTTCATTGTTTTTATTTTAACATACAATCATCAAAATCAATATTATTATTTTAATTTGTTATTATATGTAATCGTAACTAATTACTTCACAATTACTTTTCTTATAATATCATAAATTTGGATTCTTCATTAGGTGGCTAAAGTAATAATGGTAAATTGGTAAATGGTATTCGATTGTTGACATTAATGTCTTAGGTGTGTATAGTGTATGGGGGTTAAAAAAAATTTTGAAATGAAAAAAGTGCACTGTTTTGTGGTACTCTTCTCGTAGTGGGATAAACTTTGAAATTTGAACCATATAGGTTATACTTATTGGTAGGCCTATATTGGAAGGTATCGCATGCAAAGTATGAATTTAGGAGTTGAAATTCATAACCCCTCTTATTTTTTAGTTTTGGACATTTAAAATTTAAATTTTATTTCGTCCTTTTCCTATCATAAATTCCTATCATACTTAACATAGCAGCTCTTACATAGCATTAATTTTGATTCTTTATTAGGTAGCTAAGGACCATAGGTAATAGGTTACCTAATGATATTTGATTCTTGTTATAATAATATTAAAAATCTGTAATTAACTTAGATTAAAAGTATGCCTAAGTTAGGTTACAAACTAGTTGGTTACAAACCTATATTGAGATTGGCTATTTATCTAAATATCTTGCAAATAGTTTATTTTAAATCACGATCATTAAATAATTCTTGAAGAATTTCGACTGCTAAATTCATACTTTGCATGCAATACCTACCAATATAGGGAACTTACGGTTCAAATTTCAAGTTATAAAAGTTAGTTATAAGAAAAATGTATTTAGCCCTTGTAAATTAAACCTATACCAATTATTTCAATTAAAAGTATATTGATGCAGATTTTACTAAACTTTAGAGGGCCATAGTTAATAAACTAGCGAACCAAAATTGATGATGTGATTATCAAAATTTTCAAAAAAAAAGCTTTACCAGAATCCATTCAAAAATATAGTAGGTAGTTGCTATTTGAAAAAATAAAGTTGATTTTGCTATTGGTACACCTGCGTATTCAAAAATTTTGAAATTGTTATGAAAAAATTGCCTGTTAAAAATAAAGAAACACGTCTTTTTCGTTTTAACGATATTCCGTTTCATCGTTCCATAATCGTTAAAAAACCCCGCGTACAATGACATAAGATACACTGTATATATCGTCGGCCCAAGTGACTAAGGGCGTAACTCCATTTTTTTGAACTTCGGGATTATTGTCTATTGGTGATTAAAATAAGGAAAAAACCCGCAACGTATGATAAAGTTGTAACTAAAATTGCATCATTTTCTACTCCATGAAATTGATGATTAGAAATCATTCTATCAAATTATAGAATTACGCCGACGAAATGTTTTTCCCTTTCCTGAAATATTTGTAATTTTGGACATACGCCCTTTGCGACTTAGGCCGACGATATGCAATATACTACAATCGTATAGAATTGTGTTTTCGTTTTAAATTATAAGACTGATTTAAATAAAAATTTTTTTTTTATAACCAAGATAAGCTATCTAAGTATCATTGGTAATAAAAAAAAAATTATATTTTGACTGAAATTACGCTAAGTACCAAAATTACCCGATTATACAATCGTATAAACATTATATTGCACTCAATGTCAGGCCATCATACATTTTGGCACTCGTAAATAGAATTAAGGAGTTTTAATAAGGACTAGGGACACAATTACACAAATGGTTGATAGACATGTGTAGAGAAATATTTTTAAGAATATATTTATGATTAGACTTAACAGTAAACATATAAAGTAAATATATAATTGAATATGACTATATGAGTATGTGGAGATCTTTTTAATATACTTTTTAGCAGTGGGTAAATACTAATTTTAAATAGGTAGGTATAGTACATTATAGTCGGTATATAGGTACCAGGTACCTGGTAACCTGGTACCTACTCAAAATTAGTAAAAAAAAAAAATGATATTATATTTTTAAATTTAAGATTTACCAACAAATATAATATATATTTTGAAATTATTTGTTTAATTATAAGTGTTCAGTGGTCACATTAAGGGTGAATTTCATAAATCTTGCAAGTATATTCCGTAAAACCGGTACCATGGATGAAAAATAATTTACTTACAAAGATCCTCATTGATTTTTATATTTTTAAACTACGTTCTTGTATAATGTAACTGTATTTTTCAATGTACGTATAATTAGTACGAATTTAATAACTTTAATAAATAAATGCGTACTATTATTTATTGTTGAATAGAAAATTAATTCAATGAAAATTGAAATGTGAAAGGCTGAAAGCTATATAGAAATTAAATGTTTATTAAATCAGTCTTTTTATCATTCTAAAAAATTACTTCGCACATTTTTTAACACATATACATGTATATAAAATATACATATATTCATTTATTTGAACGATATGAGTACCTCTTATGGGCACTGCAGTACGTATGCTCTGTAATACTAGTAATTTTAGCAATTATAATTTAAACATATTATGTAATATAATATGTAGCATTGTAGTGAATCTATTATGTAACATTTCGGAATGAAGTTTTTTTTCAGTTTATAAAAAATCACATCTAACATATACATTTAGGTATAATATGTAGATAATGTACATTATTTTTTGCATTTGCTTCGTAAAAAAGGTAAAAGTTAGATATATGTTAGTTGATCGGTATAATCTGGCATTTCGACACTAACATTTTTAGAGTTGTGTACATCTGCAGTGGCGTATCCAAGGGGGTGGGGGGGGGGGGGCATCGTCTGTATTATAATAAATTAGGTATTCAATTTTTTTAAGTTCAGGCGCAAACTAATAAATTCAGTAAAGTAAGAGATTTTACGTAATAGGTACCTAATTAACATTATCGGGATACGATGTTGCAGATAACCTACATTATATATTGTACCATCTGTGATCGGCACCGCGTTGATATGTTAGCAAAACATTAATTACATGATTTGATCAATCTCGATGACGATTGTATATGACAATCTGTAAATATCTAATTATTGGTGGAGTTAAACAAAAATGTTTAGCAGTTTTCGTCACGTTTAGTGTATGATGGCTTAAATATTTCTTGGAACATAATAAAATATTTGTCTAGCGTTTACAGTTTATACTGCAGGATTCACGAGTCTTATGTTGAAAATATATATTTTAACGATTTTTAGTCGTTAAATCTGTAAAAATTGATTTATACACTCGACAAGACAAAAAAAGACACAATCTTTCTCGTGTCCTCCCCTCCTTTGCGTCGCCGTCATCCTGTCCGACGTCTCCAGGGTTGAACTATTGGAAGCTGTGTCGCTGTGGACGGTTTCTTGTCGACAGCAACACAAGACGTGTGGAAAATCCGTTCCAACGGGGTGGAGCGCATTTTCCGGGTGTTACTGACAGGTCCAGCCAACCGTAATATATAATATTTCTATACTTAAATAAAAACACGGGCTAACTAGGGGCCATATGGAATGTAGCACCCTACAGTGTACATATTAGGCATATATACACACGTGACACATGCAACACATAAAATATAATATTTAACACCTCTCCGTTCAGAAGTTCAGTAAAAAGAACACAATAAATTAAACACAGTGACACCTTTGTGGCTTTGTCACACCACACAAAATAAAATCATAAACACATAAATACTTCAACGTTATGTTAAATATCGATACACATCGACAAAGAAGGGATTACACAAAAATCGTTCTATATAAGGATGTGACAAAATCGACACAGCCAGCTCGTCAGTCCGTGGAAAGCCAATGAGTTCAAAAGGAGCCTCAAGACACAACATCCACGCCAGTATATATGCACTACGATATATTTTTTTGGCATTTAAATAAATGCATTCACACTTGTATGTATATTGAGTCATTCGAACATATGGTATGAGCTTTTGTTACTTATCTTGTACTACTCGCCAAATCAACTAGTTAATTATTTATTTCCATCAAACTTAATACTTTTCACCATGTATAGTATATTAATCGTAGGATCATATAGGAGCAATTCAAAGGCTAGATTATCTTCGAGTAGTTATCAATGTCCGTAAAAGGTCTTATATGGTGACGTCGCACATAATAACCTCTAAAGTCTAAACAACAAGTAGAATGAGCAATGAGCAAATTAGCAAAATATATACCTTCTAACATAGAGACCGATAAATTTGAAAATCTCCTTATATGATACCTATAAAGTAAGTGCTGAAATAGTAGTAGTATGTGTGTGTGTGTGTGTATGTTTGAAAAATTGGCAAGGACAAAGAATTGTCAATATTGATGAACCAACTAAATTGAATTTGATAATAGAAATAACGTATTAAGACGTAATAATTTTATATAAAACGTGTACAGATACGAAAAAAAACCGCTCAGAATCTAAAAAAGATTTCCCTAACAGTACCTATACATCGAGCGCTGAAGTAAATCAGCTAATACAAATCGAAATACGAATCCTCGTTAAAATATTATAATGTAATATATTATTATACCTATACGCGTATATAGGTGTCAATAATAATGGATTTGAAAAAATAAACAGGCACAACATCTTGACGCCAACCGATTAGAACATATTATTATGTGTACTTGTGTGTGTGTACTCACTTGCCAGAATAATGACAACTCGGCACCCGTCGTCTGTGAAAAATTTGTATTTTTCAGTGACAGCTAGGACGATTTTCTAGTTTTGCGTTCATTATATTTTGAATTTCCGAGTCGTATGCACACATACACAGTTTTCATCATCATGTACAGAGAATACGACGATCAGATCCTTAGGGACTACTTTGATGTTTCTGTCATGGACGTGGTCACCGCTCTAATGGACAAAAGTGAACGCCGTCACGCCGATACTCAACCGACTACCATCCTGAAGATATAGTAACGAAGACAGAGGAATGAGTGACTTCGTGGCATTGATGGTCAGCACGGCCTGATATCGGTCCTGATTTCAGGATTCCGTGCCTGTTTATTTATCCAAATCCATAATTATTGATATACCTATATACGCGTGTAGGTATAATAATATATTATATATTATAATATTTTAACGAGGATTCGTATTTCGATTTGTAATGTAATAAAGTTATACTTAATTGTTTCTAAAAACCAGATATCGTGTATATTGTTTCTGTGTTAAGAAGTATATTTTTATACTTTATTTATTTCAATAGAATAATGTCCCCCATTGAACAATTAGCTCGTGTGAGATAACCAACTGTTTTTGTTAAATTGGAAATCTCAATAAAATATGTTGAGGTTTTGGTCACGTAAACGTATAGTAGTATCCATTTTTTAATTGAATACTTATTAGTTATTAGGTACCTATATGAGTTGATATATTATTTAAATAGGTTCTATGAAAATAAAAATACAATTAGGTATAGAAAAATTTTATTTACTTCGTATCAGGGCCTCTAAAAAAAATGACTGTGTGGCCTTAAAATAGTCTTCATCCGTGCATAGGTTAGGTTGCTAGTATCCTAGCAATGATGAATTTAAAAACCATATTATTTTTCGTTCACTCGATCGTGAAGAGGAAAATTTAAAATAAGATTATACTATATTATATAACTATACTTTATAAAACGCCTATGTAATTTCGCATAATATAATAATATATTATTGATGTCCTGTACGGCTGCTGCTAACGTATACGCGTTATATTATACGGTCTCGGACCGGATGTGAAAATAACCTAGGAATATCTTACAGGGGGTAAAATAATCCTAGGAAAATCATACCCCCCCCCCCCCCCCCGAGTAACAATATCCTGGGGGTAAGATTTGCTTGTTACACCGGCAGAAAACTACAAAGACGGGCAGCAATCGTGAGCGAGACATATCCTACTCATTACTCTATACAGTAAAGTGCGAAAATAATTGTTCATAAATCTATATAGGCATATTATCCGCAGGTGAACTGAGTAATTTTTTTTGATAACTGACCGACTGACTATAAGATTTTAAAATTATCAATATAGAGGTACCTACGTAGTATTTTTTTTTAATTTTTATAATATTTATTATTTTGTCCAAAAACTTCTGCAAGCGAGCACTAACTTTATTTTATACTGACTGAAATTATTTTTATTATTACTAGGGCCCAGATTTGAATAAAAATGCATTACATTTTGGAAATCCCATGGGACAAATCTGCAGCTTATGCAGGAAATGCTTTTCAAGTGCAAAATTCGTTTCATACATTCGATAATTGAAAACATGTTTTAACTTTTATTTTGCATTTTTATTGTCAAAACAATTTTTGGGGCATTTTAAAGGATATTATTGTGGTTAAACTGTTATATGTTTATATAATAATACAAAGTATGTCCAAAATGACAACATCTACACTTGTCATCAGTGCATGTTTAAAATATAATAAAAACAAATTATATATCTAAATCAACATTTTGATGCATGCCAAACCTCAGTGTAAGTTTTATTAGTCATATAATTGTATATCCTTTATTGTTTATCTAAGACATATTCAGTAGCGAGGCGTGAGGTTAACTGAAAATAAAATGGTACTAATATGCCTAGACTCCCCCCTCTCCCATTTTTATTTTATCTTTATGGTAAGAAATAAATGCTCAAAAACTAAAAATGAACTTCAATATTATATTAAAAAAATTAAAAACTTTACAATACTTCCTTAAAATGATAATTTAATATAATTACAAATCCAAATGTACACATTTTTTTCGTTTAAGTAGTTAATAATTCCATCGTTAAAAATGGCATTAATTAAATCATCAGCCCATGGCCCATGAGGACAAATTACAATAAAAGACAATAAATATTAATAAAATATAAAATAAAATTCACATTTTTAAATATTTTATAAAACAAAATAATAATTATTTATTTGTCCCGTGTTCTAATTTCTAAGTGGGGAGACGTTGTCTCTTTGTCTCCTATGATGCACTGGACATATTCAAATTTATCTTTAAATTTATTTTCCCATTGGGACCTGGAAGACTTAGGTTATCACCTGGAAGACTCACTCAATAACAAGGGTACCTCGACTCATACTACCTCGAATAACAGAGCGGTTAGTACTATAGCCCCCCCCCCCTTTTTATTTTAAATTAAATTTTTTTTTGCAACGTATTTCGATTTTCTTATATTGTTTGGTAAATGATAAACCTTAAAATACATTCAAATTTGTTGAAACATATAAAACTATTTATAATTTATTGCTATAATAAAGGATGATTGATTAGTGATTAAGAACTTTTTAAAATACAGTTCAGCCACGTGTTTACGTGGCCACTAGATTCATATAACTTGAACTTGAATGACCGTTTGCTGATGTCAAGGACGTACGAATGTACGATCGTATAACAACATATTAACTTATGGTACCTAAACCTACCTATATTTGTTCGGAATCACAAGTAGTTTGATTAACCACTTCACCGTCAATGTGCTTTATAGTAATCATATTAACAGATTGATGGTAAAAATTATCTTTCGGCATATTGCCAACTATACTGTATGACGTATGTCGTTTTTTATAAAATTCGTAACATTATATTATTATATTAAACGTAGTATAACATAATACATAAAACAGCTGTCAGGTATAGGTACTATCGATGTCAATATTACAATACGAAAATCCATGCCAATTTTCTTAATGGGCCACTATTTTTAATTTTAAGTTGTAACAAACGTCAATTCGCACATTATACTGAAGTTTGCAAGTGTGTCAAGTACAACAAGTAAATATCAAATAAATACACACATTTTTATTTGTATTCGAATAATAATTATTACATAACAACAATAAAATAAACGAAAGAAGCTGTAACAATGTAATATGTCGTAGATGTATATTTAGAAAACTGAGGAAGTCGTACTGTTGTATAGTCGTAGGTTTCGAATATAGCTCTTCATTGAGCAGGTCTCTATAATATTAAACTCAAATTTATCATTTACTAGCTGATCCCGCGCACTTTCCCGTAAAAAATGACAACTCTTAAAAAAAATATGTAATTGTTCAACTCCTTTTGGATGTAACTCGCTGTAAGTGCTGTAATTTGATGCATGTTTGTAATTGACATGACCGATCAACCAATAGAAACCAATAAGATAATAAATACTAATTTCTACTAATTATTTCTCCTATAACCAATAGCAACGATTTATAAACAACAATTTCAATTGTAAATCTCGAAATCCCTGTTTGAGCACCCCCCCCCCCCCCGGGTTGGACTTAGAGGGTCCAATTGTGAATCTAAATCATCCCAGGAACCATTCAATCACACACAACAAATGTCATTAAAATCGGTCTAGCAATTTAGCAATGCATAAAGGACAGACAAACAAACATTTATTTATATATATATATGTTACGGGTAATGTTAATATTTGGATAAAGTCGACATTAGCCGAATAATACAACATTAGTCAATTGTTAACATTAATGATTTTTCTGCATGTACCACCTCATCAAGCACTTAATCGGTAATATAACTGACTAACTCGGTTATAGGTTAATAAAATTAAGATATTAAACTCTGGCAGTCCAACGCTTTATTATTGTATAAAATGCTAACAAAAACTCTATAAAATATATAACTTTTAACATTATCATGTTTATAAATGAAAAATTACACATTAGCCAAAATGGATGACTAATGTCGAAATTAGCCGGCTAATGTCGACTTTATCCAAATAACATTACCCGTTACATTTATATATATATATAAATATATGTATACCTATTGTTATTAACGTATAGGATAATATTATATACCGAAGTGCCGAAGTGAATAGAGTAAATAGGATTGTAGACTTTAGTAGAAATAGTTTAAAATTAGACTAAATATTTTATAAATTAATTGTGTAAAAAATTAGAAAATAGTTATACTATATTAGTATATAATAGTATTTTTAATTGCAAAAAATAACTTGTCAAAGGAAAGATAAAACTACAAATGCTTTTAAAAAAATAGTTCATATGCGTTTTCAATATTTTTAAATTGCCGTAACAATAACTTACGAAAACCTTTAAATTCAAGCTATTTGACAAAGAAAAGAAAATTTTATCAACATTTCTAGGAAATAAACTTGAAAAATTCTAAAATGTTGAATTCTTAAAAATAACATGACATTTTATTATTTTAAATCTTTTATTGCGCGTAGAAAATGATAATTTTGTAGTGACATGTTTCAAGTTTCTACGATTTTTATTTTTTGAATTTCAACAATAAATAACTAGAATCGTTTTGGTAAACATCGTTGTAATACTTTGAATTTCGTTAACATTTGAACTTCAAACGTTTATAAAAATTATTGTTGCTTTAATCTAAACGTTTTTTTTAAACTCCAGTAAGAACAACTTATGAAGAATCTTTAATTCGATTTCCGAGCCTTGAGTATTAAAATTAAAAATCGCATACATTTTTTAACTACAAAATAATTTACACATTTTCGTGTTATAAAATAATCATTGTTTATGTAAACTCTATGTAAAAATAAATTATTAACTAATTTTAATTTACATTAATTTGTAGAAAACAATAAAACTCTGATCATCGTTGTAAACTGTTCTTAATCCTACATTTTCATAATTTAATCTTTAAAAATATTTTGATATTTTGATATTGTAACATATTATATGTTTTAAAGTATGTATTTTACCAATTAGATAATTATACTGGTCGCATAAACTTATATAGCGGCATAGGTAAACATTTAAATATTTAATAACATATAATAATACTCTTCAGTGGCTGGTTTACAATGATAGGTATTAAATAGTGGGTTTCAGATTCCATCTCTCCACTTATTTTAATTAATATGTTGGATCCCTCTAGACATTTATTTTAAAAATTACTATAGAATTAACTTTATCACATTAGCTATAGGTAGATATATGGATTTAAATTCAAGTGTAGTATTAATATAAGTAATACGGTTTATTTTAACTGGTGGTTTAAAGTGAACCGAACGTATAACATTTTCATGCTTTTATAGTAAGTAAAATCAATAAAATGATTTACATTTTTTTTCGGCTTTAGAATTTTTTATTGAGATTAAAATAATAAACACCAACAGTACTACCATATAATTATGTGCCCTTGTTACTTCTTTCTACATTCCAAAGTCTGTCATCTACTTATCGATTTACAATTTTCTATCATACCTACTATTTTATTAATTTTGAATCCATCATGACGTAATTATGTAATTACCCTAATATTATTACATTTAAAAAGTATTGTGAAGCAAAGGTACCTACAGGTACTAAAACAATTACAATGTTATTACTTATTCTTTGAGCCAGAACTGTTTAATACAAAATATTAATATTTTATAAAAATAAAAATAGATACCTCTGTGCTCTATAATCTAATATCTCTATTCTCTATTAACACCTATTTTTAAGATTTTTGACACATCAAAAAATATTTTATTAACATTTATTGAAAAAAAACTTTAAAATATTTAAATGTCCAAATGTCTATAAATAACTCAAAACAAGAAAAAATATTTTGAAAATTGTATAATGTAAGGACAATGATAAAATAAATATTCGATGAAAATTTCAAGTGTCTTCACGCGTTTAACGCTTATTCGTTTTAGAATCACAACAATGTATCAAAAATCGATTGGTACTTATCCACCTATAGGAATTTGTTAATTTACCGGTGAATATGCAATATCGTAAAAATTCTTAATTCACTCTTCTGATAATCATAAAGACTATTGTGGATTTACGCTGGACCTTTTTTTATGTATTATACTTTTTTTTATACTATTAACAACTTATGTGGAATTACGTTTTTTGATTGAGCAAAAAATTATTTATTGACAATAATTGAACAAAAATCGAAAATTTCTCATGACTATAAATAGCTCAAAAAGAGTCAATATATTTTGAAAATGTTATGTATGGAAAATGGTTCATGGAAATTAGTGAAAATTAAAGTATTCTTCGGTCATTAGTTACACCAAAAAAATTAAATCCATTTTGTTTAAAATTTTTTTTGCGTGAAAATTCTCATTTATCCTCAATTTTTTTTGGTTTTTCCAGACACTTTTGAAAACGACTGTGAATTTTCTATTTTTACAAATGCATCAACTAGATTCACTTTTTTATCAGAAAAGACGCTGAATTAGGACTTTTTGCATGCTATGCTCAGAATCTAAAAGGTACTCATTGACATTTGAAAAAAAATTAAATGATGGGATATTAGGTGATGTTTTTGGCTCACAAACAATATAAATGGTATATAATATGATAATGAGATATTATAATTTAAGTTAAACTTTACGTAAATATATAATTGTATAAATAATGTTATTTCGACAGTTAATTTATAGTTGTAAGGAATTAAAATAGTAAATTAAAATAAATACCTACCTAATAAATATTTATAAATGTACTAACAATATTTGGCCAGTCAGTTTTGTTTTATAGTTTTAATATCCTCCAGTGTCCAGTATAAATATCCATGTCTGGTAATAATAATTTTAACACAGTATCTACTATCTACTTCTTATTAAAACTCATTGGACAGGTATTACCAAATACCAGTTTGATTGATAATATATATAGGTATAAATTGAATATATTATTTTATTTATGTGTGTAATATATATGTTTAAAGGTAACGAAATAATTTGATTGTTTTAGGATTAGGATTAAGGACATAAGAGTGCTTAATATAAAAATTGGATTCTCTCAACTTATCAGTATATTATTTAATTATTAATTAGGTAACAATTTTGAAATTATAATTATTATATATAGAGTAATGACTAATGAGATCAAAAAAAAAATACCTAGATAATTATATTTTGATATTATGCATGAAAAAATTTGAAAGTTGTTTGGCATTTTTTATTTGACGTTAGTATAATACCTGATGTAAAAGCTTTATTTTATGCCACTAGTCAAATAGCCAGCAGGTATGTTAATTTAAAATAAAATAAGTTTGTTATGACTTGTTTTGTAATCGTTATATTAAATTAATAATGGGTTTGTCAAGTTCATAACTTGGTTACTACCTACCTAATCTTAATAAATCCCCGTGTAATATTTTGATTATTTATAAAAATCATATTAGAATATGAAATAGTTAATACCAATGAATTATATGACATTCCGTGGGCATGATATAGGCAGTTTAAGCACTCAGAAACATAATATAATACCTAAATATGTAGTAGTTGATTTAAAAGTCTACATAATATATGGTATGTAGGTATGTTCAAATGTAAATATATACAATAGTTATAATAATGCGTAGCTCGTCGAAGCTATAATAAGTCTAATAATAAAAATATAGACAAGGCACTAGATTCAGTTTTCAGTTTTTGATTTTTGACCGTGCTGATATTCTATTCCAAAGAACCAAATTTATCAAAAATCAACATTTCACAAACTTGTTTGAACTCAACAGCACTCTAATGGATACTACGCCATGAAACTCGAAAAATCAAGCCTCGACGAAAAATATGTACCTATATTTTATATGTGTTGAAAAAAACTGGTCGTATCATCATCTCCCATTTAAAATTCCAAGTACCTACCTAAAATTATTACAACACTGAAAACACGAAACACATCGTTAATGGTTTCGATAATGTGTTTAGAATAATATAATATTTAACAAATCACGGTGTCCACTGCTTATGTACATTTTCCTCATCAACATTTTTAATTAGTTTACATAACATCGGATGTTTACTATCATTTATCAATATTTAACTTCTACAGCTCTTAGACGTGTTATAGACTCTGCACATTAAATTTAATACAAAATAAATGTTGTCTTATTATTTTAAAAATTGTGACCTTATAATATTATGTATTGTATTACTATATTATAGTAAGTTCGATATATAACTTCCTAAATTACCTACTAATTTTAATTTTATTAATTTATTATTATTTTTCAACTGTAAAAGACATTCAAAAATATATTATTAATATATCTCAGTATATATGACATAAATGCAAATTTTTATTGGATGTATACTTTGTGTCATTGCAAAATATTATCTACATCCTATTATCATATTATCATAATATAGGTAGGATTCCCTACCAATATATTCTCTTAGTGATTTTTCTATGCTAATTAAATTTGTTTTATTTACAGTTATTAATGAATTAACAATCTGCAGTGCACACAATATGAACTAAGTAATATAGAAAGAGGAGAGATGAAAGATTGAGAGTTTACCAATAGTTTAACCTAGCAAGGTCATCTTGTCTCTAGTGGATACTTTTATGTATTTAAGTAATAAGTATGTTATATATATGTGCCACATATGAGTTTGTTAGGAACCTATAAAAGCGGTGGTAGTAACTTCATCGTAACGTCTTTCTTCGCCAGCCATCTGACTGAGGAGAGGTTTAAGTTATATTTCTTCACAAAAACGAAGAATTGATCACCGTCCGCCGATATGTCGTACAAAACAGTAGTAAGTATAATGCATTGTTTAATTATAGTTTTAATTACAGTTCAGATTGAAAAAAATAATATGATACAAACGAATAGTTACAACATAATTTAATATTTGAGTTAACAATAAATATATACATATATACTTACATGTATTTTAGCCTTTAGGCCTTAGGCGGCTTAGGGTATGTATTATGTAACGCCTGTGCCAGCTCACTTTTATTTATTTAATTATGCATGGCATTTATTTTCGTCCAATAATAATAATGAATCAATTATTTGATTAAAATAAACTATTATATAAGTATAGAACATTAATAAGTATGTAAAATTAATTAGTATGGCATGCACTACAACACACATTCGGTGCCTATTATATTCTTAGTTTGTGCTTTGTAGTGTTTACTATAGTTACAACTCACTAGAGCCATTCAAATAAATAATTTCTATCTTCTAAACGTCATATTTATAACTAACAATTTTTTACTATATAGCCAAATTGTACATAGTAATATTACAATATATAATATATTATGTATACATAGTATAAGTGGGTATAAAAATGAAATAATAAAATATTAAAATCACATGGTTATATATTATAATATGTCCTGCAGGACGTACTCCTGTTGTATACGCCGGTAACTTCAGACGTACACAAACAAAATATGAATGATTATTAAATATAATCACTTTATTTAAAGCCGGAGTTCTATAGTGACGGCGTCACATGATCACCACACAAGAACCTTTTCCTATCTCATCTTATCTCTTATAATATAATGATTAAACTAATTATAAACTCATCATCATATTGTGTGATTTGTTTTTAAATATTACTTATTGTATATATGTTTTCTTAACCCATTTTTGAATAATAATAATATTTCGTATTTCCTAATTTAATTTATACGTACTTACCTATATGAAATATGCAAATGCATGTGATATGTGTCTGATATGATTTACAAATTAGTTAGGTATTATTATCTATTTCACCAGGTACATTATTTATTTTATATATTTTAATATTGCTTTAAATATTACTGTACTTGAGCCTTCTGGGCGTTTACTTGATAAATAAACAATACATAAATAAATAATATTAATAATACATTATAATATTATATTATGCATTATAAATAAAGTATATAAGATGATACTAGATTTTTTTTTGTTCTAATTTAATTATGACTCGAGTGTTTATTATACTAATATGGATTATCAATATTTGTATAGCCAATATAATAAGATACAATAAAAAACAAATGTAGGTTTGCAAAAAAAAATAAAAATAAATATGGAATTATTCCACTTGATCGTATTTACGCATATTTGATTATTTTTTTTATTACCTAATATATGTGCCGATTATTATTCTACGTAAATGATGTCTATAGACAATAATTAATCTTGACTTGCCAATTTAGTATTATTCAAATATGTACCTACTCGATTTTAATCAAACAATAAACTATTCAATTCGTAACGCAATTATTATGAAAATATATTTATCATCCAAGAAATAGGTATGACTAAAATGTATGCAGTATATTATATAATATAAGGTACTAAAAACTTTTTTTACGTGCTTGAACATTTAAAGTATTATTGATTGCAAAATTTGTCATGCAATTTCCACTCACTGCATAGAACATTGCACAAGTACAATGTTTCATTGAATTTTGAATTGTATAGGTATCGAAACAGAGTTCATTTTGAAAAACAAAAGTAAACATTCAATATACTTTCAGGCTTCAATTAATGAATAAATCGAAACAAATACAAATAGTACCTGTTTGCTATTATTATTTGTTGTATGAAAATAATAAAATTGATAAGGGCATAAAAATATTTTCAATATCTCTAAAAATTGTTTAATAAAACAGTTAAATCGATAATAAGTGCCTTATGGGTAGTATAATATAATATAATGTCATATACTTTGGCCTTGGTGGCGTAGTTCAAATAGACAGTACGCAGTATTATGATACAATTATTGTTTATTTGATGTATTAATGGTTGTTTTGAAAATAACATAATCATTAATCACGTATTTAGTATAATATATAGGTCATCCCGTGTCAAAAAAATTACTTATGAAGAAATTCGAAAATCGTTAAAAGGGTTGTGTACTTGTATGGCAACTGAAAGTATTGTAATATTAATGTTTTATTGCTTTCGTACATGAATGTATTATTGGTAAGAATTGCATTACATGTCATTGTCAACAACTTTTGGAATAGTTGAAGCTTGTTCACTTAATAGATCTCGAAAAATATTACTAAGGCAGTTTTAGAGAGTAAGTCTTATTATGAAACAAGTTAAATCAGAAATATTTGTATTGCTTAATTTTACTCATTGACCCTGGGTAAATAGATCAAGACGGTGAACAAACGAAACTAGATTTTGAAAAAAATGTCCATTATTTATAAGTTATAAGTTATAACTACACTGTAAGCTAAAAGTACATCAGACATCTTTCATTTTCAATCAAAAATGTAACCTATAACAAATTACAAAACTAGCGATTCTCGATTGGGTATCAGATACGTACTGTAATAAAACTACTGTGTAGCCCGGTATAGGTGTGCCGCGAGAAATGCCTGATATTAGGGATCATGCTGTTGAAAATACCAATATTTATAAAACTGCGACAATTAAATGTCAATTAATTGTGCAGATAAGACCGCGATGCATATGTAAGCGCATAGCGATGAGTGATGACTAATTTTCTCGCATTAGGGCCGTCCTTAGGAAGGGGGGCGAGCAGGGCCCAGGCCCTGAACCTCGCGCTTTTTGCTTACATTTGGATTCATCACGTTTGAAAAAAGTGGTAAAATTGATTTAAAATTTGGACTTCAAAAATCCTAAGAACGGCCCATGGTTTCCAAAGTTGTTGTTGTTATTTTCAAGTGCGTGAGTGTGTCGTGAAAACTGTGATATATAATAGTGTACCGAGAACCAAAAAAGGTTGAGAACCACTGCTCTAGAGTCTAGATGTTTATTATATCATCAATATTTGTTTTAGTTTTATTAATGCATTAACTAAAATAGTTTCCCTATAATATATAGCAGGTAATATAAGTATAATTTAGTAACGTTATTTATGAATAACTTTTTTTTTTTTTTTCCTGTTTGAACCGACGGCGTCGCGGGGACAGCTTTCGCATTACTTCCGCGATATTTATGAATAACTAAATAGCCATAAACGAACTATACCTAAATAATATTTTGAACTATTGATATCTATAAAATATAAATATTATATTATATACCATTCAATATTCATTGTATAATATAATATCTATTGATTTTTGTATACCTACTACATTCTACAATTAAAGATAGTATATTAGTATATAATATATTATAGCCATATAGGTAAGTACTAGGTACAGATTATGACATATGAGCACGCGTGGTTATAGTAAATAAAGATTAAAGCTATATAATATAAGAACAAAAAGACATAAAAAATATTTTACCATCTAAATGTTCAAGTGCCTTATATCATGGTGCGTAATAGATTAGGTCATCTTGTGATCGATAGCTTTAAAGTTTAACTCATTAAACCAGTAACTAACATAAATTATCTTACATACCTACAATTTAATATCAGTGTTACCGATTGGGTATTGTCGTTTTAAACATGAATATTGTTAAATTTGAAATTTCACAACGCATTATGAACTGTATTTTAACATTTATTTTTTAATTTTACTTAAATCTACTTCAAGAATCGCACCTTTGAATGTAACTAAGTCGATATAGCCTAAATCACTTATAGTTTTTATAGTCACAATGATTTCTTCTCTATTAACTAACTAGGTAATTCTTTATTTCACTCAATTAATTATAATAGCTTTATATACCGGTAGCCGCAAGGTAAATGTAATTATTAATTTGACTTGCAAGTTACGAGCAGTGTAAATGTTATTGTTTGGGTACACTTTATAATAGGTACCTTATAAAATATGATATACCGTCTTATAGAACATATGTATAGGTAGTACTAAAGTACCTATAATAAGATACATTGGTATAAAAGAATAAGGTCCTTTATTAACATTAATTTTTTGTTCATACATGTAGTATAGCCTTAGCCTATATGAGTAGGATTTAGATTCTATGATCTAAATAGCCTGATTTCAATAACATACCTATATTTTTATATTTATAAACATTGTCTATAATTTCTATTGAAAATAAAATCAACATGTTACATGTCATAAAATTACTAAAAATCCTAAAAATGGAAAAATAAAGAAAGTTATATGTTGATCATTAATGCATTTTAAAGATTTAAGTACCTATAATATATAGTTTACATTTTATATTTTCATAAGCGTACCTAAGTGCAAATTACTAATCATTTGTTTATTAATTTAAGTAAGGAGCAATGGTGTTTAGAGGGAACCCGAATCATTGTCTTACTGTATCACCTATAGAACTTATACCTTTATATTGTATAGGTATATAAGTACAGGATATTATAAAATAGTAATCTATTTAAATAATTGGTAAATTGTTTTCCATCTTTAAAAATCTAAACATTTTACAAAATGTATTACCTACTATTTGTATTTAAAATTTGAATTTTCATTATGCATGCAATATAATAATTTAACTGTGGCTTGGTACGGCGTATTAGCTGCTATGAGAGTAAGTAACGGTCGTTGCCGCTAGTTCCTGGATGGGTGACCATCCGGGTTTGTAGTGCACAAAAAAAAAACCTTGCCACACATACACGTGTTTACAACCGTACCAACCCTACCAACCTTACAACCTCAGTCGTCGAAGCTTTAATCCAATATACAATAAAAAAAAATAATAATTATAATATAACGATTGTATATTATTAAATGTTCTAAAATTTTAAACTATTTTCCTTTTGTTTCAGATCTTGTGTTGTTTGCTACTTGCGGTATTTTTTGTTGCATCGGCACCAATTGATTCAGATCCCACAGACACAAGAAAGAGAGATGACATTCCGTCAATTGGTGATCCAGATGACTTCTTAAAGTTAAAACTATTAAAAATTATACTTCTTAAAACAGCACTTTTAGGTTAAAAATGTATTATATTTTAATCTAAACATCGACTGAGATAATCTTATCTATATTTATTTTATGTTTAAAAATTCATTAAATAATTTTTCATAATTGCATTTACTATACTATGATCATATACCTATAATATTCTTTTAATATTTGATTTTTGTGATTTTTTTCTACAGATTATTGATTAATACGTTACGTTAAAATTACCTAATTATATTTTCATATAATTAACACTGAACTATTTTTTTATTTCTACAAAATATATAAAATCCCAAAATATGTTATTAGTAAAACTTGTAGATAGGTACTTACCTCAATAATATTCCATCTCGGCAGTAAACATTTGACCAAAAATAATATCACATTAAACTAACATACTAAATATTAACCTCGTACAATAAATACACAAACATAAACGGATAGATAGGTACTAAAGTAAGTATAATACTACGATATTGATTTTTGATTAACACTTATAACCCATAAATTTAACCATTTTATTTATCATTATTAAGTCTCGTAATTTTTTCCCTATTATTAATATTTAATATATTTTATTTAACGATGACAAATCAGTTTCAGTTCTGAGTGGAGTGAGAAATGTATTGATTTTACAATGGTGTGTGTTTTTTTGTCTGTCATCACATTTTAGATCAGGAATGTTCTACATTGAGGGTAGCAAATTTTATCTAGGAACCAAAAGTAAAAAATTCTAAACACTTTGTTAATGATTGGATAAAAATAACAAACATTTCATTAAAACCACGAAAATGTGTTAATTATTTTGAGGTCAAAATGTCATTAAATTTCAAATTTGAATATGTATAAGGTTTGGATATATTTAATCCTAGGTGGTTCCTTGTAAGTGTTTCTTGTATTATTATTCAAACATGGAAATACAAATTTGGGTTATTATAATCGTTATTATTTGGATGAATTTAGGTTACTTATTACAATAGTGTTAATATTGTTCAGACAAAATTGTTATACATTTTTAAAAATTTTATAGTGAATGAGTCGCAAGATCACCAAACAATTTTATATTTTTATATTTAATATTTTAATTTTTGTAATTTATTCATATTGAATACTTTTTATTGGCATCTATTATTTGTTCCACGCAAATATTTGAACTCAAATTTTTGGTTAATTTTAAAACTATGTAGGTATATGTAGTATAGGTATTAGGTGTACTGTATCGTTTTAATATTACAATCGAATACAAATACTTAAGTGATCACTCATTTCGCATCAAGAGTAAATAGCTATGATATCCACCTGGCCAGAGCATTGAGATATAATTTAAAATATAAATTAGCTACCTATACAGTACGTCAAAAGTTTAAACTCGAATTATCAAATAATACTAGCAGTAAAATGTAAAAATAAATCTAATTGGTTTTAAATTTTAATTTATAAATAACAATATAAATATTATGTCGCTTCCTCCTATAATCTGTACTACCCTACAACCCTACATCAATTTGTGACGTGCCACTGCACATTCTCTTCGAATGTCCATCAATATTTTAACAAACGTAAACGCTATTATTCTTCACTTATAATATTCCCCTATTGTTCTCTTCAATTCTCTCCTACACCCTGTCGTACTTGCCACCATATTTATATATGATCATAATATACGGGCCTTACAATTATTAATCTTTGTCATGGTACACAACTACACTACACATAATATTATCTAACATGTCTATGGTAAATTATAATTTATAAACTATAATTATTGTCATGACTAATTGTTTTATTAAGGCTAAAAATAAAAAAAAAATGTTTTTGTTATTTGTGTTAGGTTTGGGTATTATTTGAAGGTTAATAAAGACATAAGAGTATCTATTTTTAAGTGGCCTGTCCTGGTTTGCATATTATACTTTCTGTGTAGAAACAGTACTGCACTGTTATACGTGCGTGAAGTTTTACTAATCCGATTGTTTGACTTATCGATAAGTAATCACATCGTAAATATTGAATACCATAAATCTCCTTAGGAATTTGTTATATAAACAAATAATAGATGGCAATAAGGAGATTAAATATAAATAAACCGTGAAAATCAAATATAAAAATTTTTTGACGATCTTGCAACCCACCCACTGTAAAATGTTAAAAAATTAATGATTATATTAATAATTTAAAATTTCCTGAACAACACAAGCTTAACTGTAACACAAAAAGGGTTGTACTTTTCAGTCGTATACTCGTATATGGTATGTCCAAGGTTAAGTAAGGGGATGCCAGGTAAATATATATAGAAATAATAATGATTATCTCTATATATATCATCTATTCGTCTCAAACGATAATCATCAATCATCAAAATACGTGTACGGGTTTTCCTTTTATGGGGTAGGGCGGGTAAGTTCATTGTACATATTATAATATGATGTATAGTGTATTGTGTATATCTATAACAAATCGATGCTATTGTGTGCACTCATTCGATATTATTACGAAATATAAAAATAAAAATTCGCCTCCCCTTTAAAAACTGAGGTGTGCCACTTCCAAGTATACATTTCAATATTTCAAATATTTGCTGATTTATATTGGTATATCAATATATCACTATATTAGTAGTAACAATGTGACATCAACTGCAATGTTGACGTCGGTTTCGTATCTTATAATCTATTGACCCAAATACATCTGATAATATCGAGTGCCTCACAAACCGTGAAGTCAAAATAGGACACCAAAACCTGTAGTATAATACGAAAATTATGAACATGACTATAATACATAGGAGTTATGCAGTATACACCTAATATTTTGTTTCTATTGTTATTATGACTGCAATTGCAGGCATGCGCGTAGGTACAAGACTTAATTATCATGACTGCTATTATAGCAGTAAGTGTCCGTCAATTTGTTAAATAAAAAAAGAGTAATTACAATATAAGATTTAAACATAAATTATTAGTGTCAGCTTAGAAATTTGATTCCACTTTTCTATATTATAATGAGCGCGCAGGGTGGTATATTATGTTTTATTGTTTTTCAACGAAGCATCAAAAGAAAACGGGAAAAGAATGTGGACCACCTCGTAAAATATTTATTATCTATACAATATTATAACGATATCTCTCGAAATCGAATTATTACCTTAATCTATCGTAGGCACCTATTTGCATTTTAGTGTTTTCTTAAAAGACCATTCTAAAAATGTATCTTGTGCCAAACTCATGAACGTTTAACTCTATAGTTGTGTTCTAGATGTCGCGATCCATTTAATAATGTTTTCTGTTAAAAAGTAAGGCCGAGAGTACGGAAAATTAACATTCAAAAACCAGGCAAAGTAGGAAAAGTAATTTTAAGCGGATATAATATATTGTTAGCCAGCTATATTTCTGATGATATTTTGATATTTATAATACTATTAGTAATTTATTCTTATAATCGTTGTACTGTAGAATGTAAGTCAGTAATAGGATAAGTCAACTATTTTTGGCAAAATCTAACCACATTATATACATATGAACCTAACTTAGTAAGCATTATACTAATACTATAGCTGTCAGTCGATACTGGTATATTATCGGTATGCCTAACTTCTGCGTCATTACTCATTACTAAAGACTATGATAACATTTCTATGAAAAAGATATTAAAGTTATTCAAAAATCATACAATATCATATAAAATATTATATAATTGTTAAGATTACTTTACATAGTTATAAAAAAGTATTTAAAAATTAAAAAATATTATTTTTCTGAATTAAAATGTATAATTATTAATTATACACATTTCTAAATTGTTCTTTAAAATTGTATCGTCTGTTACTTAAAGTTTATATAGTGAAAGAGTACATTCAACATCTACACTAATTGTTATCGGTGCATAATATTTAAAATAATTTATCTAAATTAACATTTTGATTTCCTGCCGTAACATCAGAGTAAGTATTAATAGTTTTATATCCATAATTTTTTTTCTAAGATATATATTTAAATTTATCTTTAACTAATTTCCTATTGGGACCTGGAAAACGTCGGCCAATCAATTATTATTATGGATAAATTATTAATAATATATCACGACACACATATAAGTGTATGACCGTATCTATAGAAAGTTGCTCTACTATTAGGAATTTACGAAAACCTTAATGCGAAAATATACATCGTAGTTGTATTTTTATTATAAAATTATATCTAAGAAATAATAATTTGTATAGGTAATTTATCACGCAAAGTATACAAAAATTGCATAGTTTGCAAGATCGTTGAAAATATGTACAAAATTAAATAGGAAGACAGTAATTTCACCGATTCGTGTACATATTTGATCGGATTTGATTTAACTGATATCATTAAAAAGTTGCAATATGTATTAAATCCGGTCTTTAGACTCATTACCGACGTATCGTAGCGGTGTGAACTGTGAATAGGTTCAAGGTGTAATTGTATAAATAGATTAAAATGTATCTCAATAGTTAGTAAATTGCATTGGGTACCTATAGAAAATAATATTACACGTAATTTTGTTCTGAGACACGTCACATGTTAAATTAAACGTTTAGGCTATTTTATCAAGAAAAATAGATTTATCAACATTTATCGAAAAACAATTTAAAAAAAAGTTGGTTAAGTGGATGTCGCTCTGCTGTATAGTAGGTTACAAGTGAATCACTGTAATGGATGGTGTTAAATTTGAATTCAATGATATTATAATATCATTGTATAAGAAAAACGATTCTGAGCGAAAATGGTCAGTCAGCCTATGATATTACCAAGTATATTTGATGATATTATTGTGAATAAAGTAATTTATGTATAACTTATTTACATGGAACCTTGTTATAAATTTTCAATCCTTAGCTATAAAAGTTGAACATTTTATAAATTTTCAACTACAAAATAATTATTAAATGTTGTCAATATTTGAACTTTAAATGCTAAAATTATTATTATTTAAAAAAAATTTGTGGCTATGGATTTTGAATTTTTTTCATATGCCTTTGAAACAATAACCTAGGAGCCTTCTATTAAAATTTCAAGCTTTTTTAACCAACAAATAAAATTTTATTGATATTTATAGAAAAAAAAACTAAAAAAAATGGAAACTGAAAATGTCCGTAAAAAGCTCAAAATAAGTCAAAATGTTATGGTGTATAGAAAATGCTAATATAAACATTCAGTCAAAATCCCATGTACCTACGGTCATTTGTTTTAGAGTTGCACCAAAATTGATTTTCTCAAAAACAGATTTTGCGCAAAAATTCCCGTTCTTCCTTAATTTTTTTTTTGTTTTTCACGTCGCTTTTGAAATTTACTAGGACATTTTTACTTTTGACCCCCCAAAGTACCAACTAGATTCACTTTCCTATCAAAAAAGTTACTGTTGAAGAAAATCCAAGCACTTTTACTGCCCTAAAAGTTGATGACAGACATAAAAAAAAAAAAAAACACACACATCATTGTAAAATCAATGCATTCATCGCTTCACTCAGAATCAATAAATTATAAAACAACAAATGCCTAAAAATAACTTAAAATTTGACTAAATATTTAATATTGTTATGTATACCTATAGAAAATGATAATTTGAGTGAAGTGGAATGTTTCAAGTTTCTACGAATTATAAAATATAATTTTAGATTCTGAATGGAACGATGAAAGTGTTGATTTTACAATGATGTGTGTTTTTTTTTTTATTTTTTTGTCTGTGTACACGATAAGTAGTCGAAATAATGCTTCGACTTCAGTATCTTGTTCAATGGGAAAGTAAATATTGATGATGCATGGGGGAGGTTAAAATTTAAAATTTCCAATAGTTTTCAAAAGCACCGGGAAAAACAACATAAAAATTAAGGAAAAACGGGAATTTTTATTCAAAATCGGTTTTCGACAAAATCTATTTTGGTTTATGGTGTAACTCTAAAACAAATAAACGTATATACATGAAATTTTCACTGGTTGTTTATACTCCCATTTTCTATAGGTAGGTACAAAATAAAATTTTCAAAATATTTTGATTTGTTTTGAACTGTTTAGGAACATTTTCACTTTCCAATTTGATTAGTATTTTTTTCTATGAATGTCAATATAACTTTATTTGTTGGGTAAAAAAGCGTGATAATTTAATACAAGGCTCCTGATATATTGTTACAATAACAGTTGAAAAATATTAAAAATACATAGGCACAGTTTTTTTTATAAGCATTTAAATTTCGGATTTCGACAAAATTTTAAATTTAATAATTATTTTGTAGTAAAATTTTTTATAAAATGTTCAACTTTTATAGCTAAGGATTGAAAATTTAAAACAAGGTTCCACGTCAATAGGTTATATATAAATTACTTTATTCACAATAATATCAAATATACTTATAAAGTAATATCATGGCCTGACTAACCGTTTTCCTCAGAGTCGTTTTTCTTATACAATGATATTATATCATTGAATTCAAATTTAACACCATCCGTTGCAGTGACCCACTTGTAACCTACAGTACAGCAGAGCGACATCCACTTACCCGCTTTTTTTAAATTACGGATTTAATAAATAATAATTAAAATGTTAGATCAGTACCTATTATATTCTGCGCGGTTAGATGTGTATTGGTTTTGGATATTATAACGTGTAAATGTATAATAATGATTTCTGTTATTTTTAAAATATTCAAAAATAATTGTCGTAGAAACTTTAAATATTCCACTTTTACTTTAATTAACTTTTTCCGTACGCAAAGAAATCTTACAAATATTTAGACTATAATTTTATATATTTATATCACGATATCACGATCTTATTCACACCCCGTTCTAAGGTACATTTGTGCATTAACCTACACTTTTAACATAATAATATAATATTGTATCATGTATTTATGTATGATAATATAATATAATATACAATATCATAGTATTATAATGATTGTATATGATTTAGCAAAAATATATTATAATTGTAGTATAATCTAAAATATAAAATATCCATAGAAATAAAAGCTAATATCTACGCCTTTTTGTTATTGTTCAGAGCTGTTTTACGTAGGCAATGTTCATAATTTAACTAAAAATTAAAACAGAATCATTACAGTGACTCACTCAACGACGAACACTCAAAACCCACTAAATACTAAAGAAAATTCTCCGATTTTTATCATAATTTTTACAATACAGAATAATATATTAAGTAGGTAGCTATAAAAAATAAATATCATTGAAATAAAGTGGTAGGAAATAATATTATATGCATTTAATTGATGGAATATTATTTTTTTTTTGTGTTTGATTGAAGCCATTTGAATAGTTTCTATTGATGCAATCAAATATAACACTTACCTTTACAAATTGTATACAAGACATCGATATGCAAAGGTAAAAAAAAAGGTAATAAATGGTTTTTGCGGTTAATAAACTTGTAAGACAAAATCAATCAAATTACCCGTTTTTTGACCTTTTATTTTTTATATTTTAATAAAAATTAAAATGTAAAGTAGGTAAAAGTTTTCAGTTTTTAGCTTTTCAATATTATAATTATTAATCATTTATTTTGTTTTAATAACAATTAGTGAATTTTGGATTCATTTAAAATAAAGGCTTTTAAGTATATAGGCCTATAATAGTACATTGTACAATATTGTAATAAAATAATAATAATAATGATCGTGGACCTGGCCGAACAATGTAAGATGATTATCTAATTCATATATTTTTTTTTAATTCGCCACAACTTTAATAGGAAATTGATCAGATTCTATTATTTCAGTCTGATTCATCATTGTAGTACCCAAACAGCTGTCAGCTAGTATGTATACAGTTTATTATTAAACTAGAAATTTAATTATGAAAGATTAATCATACATAGACACATTGTGGGTAATGTGTATAATACTGTACGATATATATTATGTGTTATATACTATCATAGTAGTTGTACAATAATATTTACTCTACAATTCACTGTAGTTATAACTCATAAGGTTATTTAATACATACAATAATTTTCAAATTCATTGTTTAAGATGATCTGATAATTCACTAATTCACCAATATTAAAATGTATATTATGCACTCAGCAAACCATATTCTAGTAAAATAATAAAAATACAAAATAAACTATAGACTGCAGGGATGTAATAAGGGATTCTTCTCGTTTTGCTTACGTCATCACAAGATAGTGGCATGTTGTACCTAATTTATGATATTAGATTATTTGTAAAAATAATAATTCAACGCATTAAAAATAGCTTCTAAATCTGAACGACGGAAATCTACACGCTTGCTTACAACTAACTATTCCATTCAATTTCAATATTCAGGTTTTAACTAACCAACACAAATTACTTCATTTTAAAGTTTACCGATACTGAAATAATAATATCATTGATATCATGAATTATAATTATTTTATAATTAACTATATGAGTCAAGACCCCCCTCCTCTTCGTGACAACCACCTCACAGGGGGGAGGGCTTCTCCATCATGAAATTTAACATCCGATATTTAAAATATAATAAAATGTACAAAACTTTTTTTAAATACCTAATAGACAGTTTTAAGTATTTAACTAATAATAATTATTTATTTATTTTTGGTGGCCATAGCTATAATTTATGTGGATGATGTAAATATAAAAAAACAATTTTCATGTCTAAGAGAGAAGGTACATATTATTATTATAGAAAAGTTTTTTTTTTTTGATAAAATTATTTTGTTTTAACAATTATACAATACTACAACAATATAATATTATGCAACTGATTAGTGTAAATGTTTAATATAAAAATAAACAGTTATTCATTATTAGAGTACCTATTAAATCTTAATAACAATATAAAGTTATAATATGTATATTAATTAATTGTTATTATTTTTTATTGCTAACTGTTATTCATAATTAACATGCCATATACAGTTGATAGTAATAATTGTCATACTTGATAGAAACACATGTTTGCTGCAAAAAAAAATGCTACAATAAAAATAAACCATGATAACGAAACGAACATTATCGTTTAGAAAAATTATATTGTATGTTATAATGATGTGTACTCGCGCCGCGGTTGGTTGTCGGTATATGGTATTACTCCAGTATAGACGTATAGTAAGTAGTAGGTAAACTACGTAACATCAAGCGTGTGCCATTCTCTGGGGAACCATTGAATCGAACTGTCGTCAGACCAGCGGGTTCGTGCCTTTTGGATTCACGCTATCACGTGGTGCTAAAATTTAGCTTGTAAAATACAATAATTGGACGGTGAATTATTTTATATTTAAAGTAATATTTATTAGGTGTTATTTTAGTACGTTTTCACAATATTAAATTTCACTAAGTTTAAAATTTTCAAGTCCTTAAATTATTAAAATGTTCAACCAAAAGCATTGGATATTGTTTCTCGATTTCGTACTACTAGTGCTGGGTAAGTAAAACTTATTTGTTGTTTATTATCATATTTGATAACAAAAATAATAGATTGTATTCTTCACATTAAAATATAAAAATTATGATGCATTTTTTCATACCTTACTATATAGTATAGGCAGACACTAGACTTACTTTATTTAAACATAATTTTCTTATTTCTTTTTATTATACATTTTAAATGCGTATTTGTCTTGAATATACCTACCTAAGTTAACAAAAACATAATTCGTTAAAAATTACATAAATTACCATTTTTCAACTTGACAACAATTATACGTTTTGAAATATGCTTTATAAAATATGCTACGCATACATTTTAATTTTAAAAATCACAAAAACAAAAACTTTTAAATCCAATTAGTTTCAGAATTTTCTATAATAATAATTAATAAATATAATTCAAAACTTAGGCTGTAATTACACTATAAGTACCTACCACCTATTATTAAATTTGAAATCTTATTGACCGTTCATATTATTTTAAAACACTTAGTACATTTAAGTTGTTATGATAGTTGTATTTAAAAGTATAAACAATTGATTAGTTTTTCTTTGTCAAGGTTGTATGGCCGTGAAAAACATGCTAAGCTACGACCTCACAAATTAAAACTTTTATATTTTATACTAATATTAACATCATTGTTCAATAGTCTATAATTATGTTCTGTATTTATTAAAGTTTAAAAATATATTATATTTAGTTTGATATAACACTTTGATGGCGGTTTTATTTTTCATATTTTACCACGATATTCAATAAGTTAAATAGGTATACCTAAACCTAATACAGTAATACTTATTAGTAGGGCCCGGAAATTCATAAATTTGCATGTTTTTACTGAATGCATCAAACAGTTGCTGGATGAGCTTCAAATTAGAATCACAAGCTAACGAGTTCAAAAATGAAATTTTAGTTTGCATATTTTCGCATTTTTTTTGACGTTTTTACATAAATATGCATATTATTTTAAATAAAGTTGCATTTTACTTGTTTTTTTTTATTAATATTTCATGAAAATGTCGGACTTTGAGTATATTTCAAAATATATTTGTTAAAAAATATGTTTTTATAAAAACGTCTAATAAGTTATAAGTTATTTCCAACAATAGGATAACGATGCACTCGTATTATTGAGATGAACAATTTTATTTTGAGTCGTACATAAATCTAAGTTGATAAGTTTTAAAAGTAAAAACTCATAAAAAAATGTTGTTGAACACGCATGTCTAGATAGTTTTACCTGAACAGAGCGTGACTATTAACAATTCACCCCCTCCCCCCCCCATAACAAATTATGGCAATAGGTACCTATGTATTATAATTAATAGTGTTTTTAAAAGGCAAAACAGGCGTGACTTAAGTAGTTCAGTTTTACACATTTAGGATTAATTGTTTTGAAATAATCAATTTTATTTAGAACAAAATTTGTTAAATTAAACATTTAATGTTATTACAATATACTATAAAAACGTTTACAGTTTAATCCTTCAATTTATCAAATCCAGTACACTATTGTCCATAATGAACTATATAATATCCCATATACAATATATAGTTGATAAACTACAAGAGTGCAAGAAGTACCTACATATTAAATATACCTACCTATACAGTATACTTATCTCTGTAATAATAGCTAGTACTTAATTTCAAAAATGATTACTAAAAAGTCTAAAGTTTGGGACTGTGATAGATAAAGACAAAATAAAGGTACATAATTCAAAATATAATTGTAGGTATATCGATATTGTAAAGTCATAATTCATATAAACTAAATTGAAATGACTTAACAACTAAATTTCATATTAAAACATTTAATTTCTAATACATATTTTGTTTTATAAGCTTAAACAAGAAAATTAAATAAAAATATACATGGACAATGTGGGCGCTGTTCAAACGTTATTGAGTTAATAAATTGTTACTAAGATTTTATCTAACTTATATTTACATTATAGGTATTCGTTGTTTCAAATATAATGTATAATATATATTTATATAATATAATTTCAATATTAAATGTATCTACCTATAAACTTTTTGTTTCGAATTCGTTCATAAGTTTATAGGCCAAAGACGAAAGGGCAACAACCCTTGAAGTGTTGGAAGACGATGTGCGATTGTATTGATTTCGTTTGCAAAATAAAAAAAAAAAGAAGAGAAAGAAAAGATGTAATTTATTTATTTATTTCTATTGGCAATGTCCCAACAATAAAATTAGTTTTGGTAATAGTATTCAGGTTCAGTTAAAATATTCAGTTAAATTGTAATATTTTTTATTATTTTTTCATTCATGTTACATGTTTAACTGCTAAAGTTATTAGATTACAAAAATAAATATTTATTTACGTTACAAAATAGTAAGCGTAGTGCCTAAATATAATTTTACCTACGTATTAATTGTTTTTAGTACGAAACAATTTTAATACTGGGTTTTTGATTATAATATATATTGCAATAATGTTTCATTCTTTTATTTTTTTAGAAGTATTTTTTAAAAAGTACAATATAGATTAATTAAAAAATGATTCCCGTATGCGATTTTCTACGCTGATTTAAATAGTGCAACATTTTAATAGTGACGTTGATAATGCACTACGTCAACAATGAACTTCCTGCATTTTAAATGATTTTAATAGGTATATTCATGACGTAGTGCATGTGACGTCGCTTACGTGTATGAAAAGGAAGTAAGGTAAAACCTATCCCGGAAAAGCAAAGGGTCATGCTAGTAAACCAACATATTATGACGTGTAATTGGTAGTGTCGAATTGAAATAATAATTACTGTTATAGTGCTATAAAATATTATATTATGTGTATATATAGTATTATATACTATATAATATATTGACCGGATATCATGGTCTATTGTACAGGAAAAACAATAGATTTATAGATCTGTGTATATTGAGACGATCCCGAGGGGCTGAGAGCTGAGACTCATGAACTTTAATATATTATAACATGACTAATCATCAATTTCAATGTCCAATGAGAAATAACTAATAACTAATAATACAATGGTTAATTTCATTCGTTTATATATTGTTATAAAATATAAATGCATAGGAATGTTATTTAATACAATTGACTTGTATATAGGTACTATATAGTATAGTTTTACGGACATAATAATTGTGGATTAAATTTATGCAGACGGACGAAGATAAAACCACCTGCAAAACAAAATATATTTTATTACTATAATCAAGTTTATTTTAAGTACGTATTACTGCTATTATTAGTACCTACCTATTAATAATAGCCTAATGCCTTACAATTTTAATTCGTACATCGTAGTGATTAAAGATTAAAGATCAATGTATTTATGAATATGAGTAGGTGTAATCACTAATTATAAATATGTTGGAAGTATTGTTTTAATATAATAATATTCAACTTTCAAAATATATGTAATAGGCATTTATATGCCGCATGGGTAAATTATATTGATGTATAACTAGATGATCAAAGTCATTCTCGTAACTATTCTACGCTGGTGAGTAATTTATTCGGTGTGTCTATATGTATGGTATATATCTGCCATAATATTATAGATATTATGACCTGTATAGTAAATACCTATCGAAAAATGACAGCATAGCCGCATAGGATAAGATATGAAATTGTTAATACAGCTGCACGTCAATTAAGACTTAATTAACTGACTTTTAACGATATTCATTTGATAGTATCTATAATATTATATAGGTAATTATCGTACAAAAAACAAGCTTGGCGTGTGTTTATTTTTATGTATAGGTACTTAAGTTGTAAGTATCTATATTGTTAGTTAATTTATGAGCATCGAAAAGTGAATAAACACCACGGACAACGGTTAGATAAAAAAAATAACTATGTACTATAGAATGGACATTTCGACGTATTATCATTTATAATATATTGCCTGTGCGTGTATTGTTAAACTGAAGATCTAATGCGATAATAAAGAGATTTTTAAGTCCCTTATAATAATAGCAAATGAAAATTATTTCATTTTGATACACTTACAAATATTATATACGATTATATAATGTTTACTTTGTATTCTATTGTAATATTTTTTTTATACGTATGAACAGCTCTCAAAATAACCATAACAATAGGAATAAGATTTTCGTCTAGTTCAGCTTCATTTTTCTCGTTATGTCGCACATAAGTTATATACCTACGTATATAATATAGATGTATGTAGGCATCGTTTGACAATACGATTACAATACACTGCATAATGACAACAATGGTGGCTAAAAATAACTGGAGTACGGTCATGGCCATAAATATCAAAATCTAGCCACATTTCCACAATAGAAGTAATATTGTCCATAATATTATGTAAATTTGAATTATCACCCTACCTACCCGTAGATTGTATACGAGTCTAGAAGAGAAAAATTACGTACCTATGGATATATATATATATATATAAATATATAATGATAAATACATATCGTTATTACACTAAAATAAATTTCAACTGTTAAAATGTATCGTATTAAAAAATATTGAACTTCTACTATGAAATGTACAGAATCAAAAAACAGTAAATAGAAGTTAAAACAATTTACATAAAAATATGAAAAAAAAAATAATAATCCGATTAACGGAATACAATTAACTTTTAACTGATAAATATTATGATAATAATAATTATCATGATATGTTATTTTCTTTGACAAATTATTACAAAGAATCATCATTTTACGGTAATAATAGACATTTTACGAAGTAATACAATTTAGACAAATATAAACTATTTTAACTAAAACCAAAAAATATTTGCGCAAGACAAAGCAATTTATCTGCAAATGATTAATTAATGATAAAATATATTAAAAAATCAAAATAAAATATACAGTTGTAAATGTGAGACACTGTCATGGCAATTAATTAAATGATATTTAAAAGTTCTACACGCGTATGGTACATTGGTTCATAACTATTTTGTATAATAATATGTTATACTATATATGTCTCACCGCCGTGTTGGCAAAGTGGTAAACAATTAGTTTTTTAATTATTCGTTTCATTTGAACATTTGAGATCTATCATTTGAATATTCTAAAATCTACAGTATTAGAAATTGGCTACAATCGTAAAATCAAAGTTTTTTGTATAGAATAGTTTGATTTACGATTATTTGATTTATTTATGATAAATATACCATGTACTATACTAATTATAGCTTCCGAATTGTATATTTGTATGTAAGAATTTAAGATTGGGTGGTTGCCAAATTCTTTTAAGAAGTAATTTTTAAAATTCCCCGAAGTTTCTTAAAGTTTTAAGAACATCTACCGATAACCTGTAATAAATACTTTTTAAGACATCTCAGCAATCGTCGATTTAACCGGAATCGCTATAAAAGTTATTTTTCAAATTCGATGATTAATCATTGTATACTTGTATTATAAATAAATGTATATTGTTTATTTTGTTTCTAATTTTATATACCTATGTGCTTTGTATAAAATTGATCATGTTTAAAAATTATGTTTAAAGAATACTGTTAATGGTTAAATATACTTTAATGGAATTTTGAGTATGATTAAACAAAAGGATTAATAAGTCAAGTATTTTAAGAATAAACTTATAAATATTAGCGTTAATTTGACAGATCGTGAAATATATTAGGCATTAGACACTATAGTACTATTATACTACTATAGTAATCTTTTATTTACATTGGCATTTAGCCCAAAATTTTAAAGCTTACTGTTTTTAGATTGTTCTCAAATCTATTTTGAAGATGGGGTACCATCGAAATAAAAATAAATTCCATGCTTCAACTATTTATTTTGTATGATATAACAAGTAAGTAACAATTAACAGTTAATCCAAAACAATTAATTAGTAACAGTTCAGATATTCAGAACAACTAATCATCGTTCCCATTCAATTTTTAATTTTTAATCTTTTATGGATATTATTGACTATAATATAACATACTAAAATTTAAAATAATAGTAACCTATAACTATTACTATTTCGTTTCCATAAAACCAGGTACCACAACTACCGCAACAGCTTATGAAATATTGACACCTGCACTCTGCAATCCTTTGCTTCATGAGTGATCCGTTATAAAAAATTGTATTCATTTTTATATAAATTATTAGAAAGATCAATACGATAATTTTTTATAATTGGTTGAAAAGTAACTGAATTTTCATAATATATTAGTCAAATAATAAGGCGTGCCCAGTCCTTAATCATAGGTATTAATTGATTACAATGGTACCTATGATAAAAATTTAATAATTACCTAATTCAATATTCATAAGTCATTTTATTGACTATAAAGTCGGGGAATTAAATGCCATTTTTTCAATCTTGATATGGTATTTGCGATGAATTTCTCATGATGTTTCTTAATATTATAGTAAACGTATAAACTCTCAATGACAAATGTGTATAAGAGACTTGTCAGAATTAAAACAGATTACATTTTTACATGTGATTTGTATTGCGTATTATGTCCGAGAAGTAATAGCGAATGTGTAAAATATGATTTATTATATATAGTTACCATATTTATTGTTGATCAATGATATGCGATCATAAAAATCTAAAAAAATATATTTTTAGTGTGTTTGATTAATGATTGAATTCAAATTTAATTATCAAGTCTAAATGTTTAATTATGTATAGCACTTAGATAATATTTGCTTCTTAATAGTTTTTAAAAATATGTTTATTATTATACAATTTATTTTTCAATAACTATTATTCATCGTATATATTATTTAAAATGTTTGAATAAAAATAAAAATAAATTTTTTAACACCTATCTTTATAGACAGATTTTTTTTTATCTTTTGCTTTGTATAATTGCTAAACTATAATATAGTGGGTAGATAGGTACATAATACATATATTTATAAACTTGTCATATAATATTTATTTTTTTTAATAGTATTACATTTATAATTTTTAGCTATGAATTATTTACCTACTATATTATAAGATGCTTATTGCTTATCGTCTTCAGTAATTAAATATCAAAGTTTGAACATTTCTTTTTTGAATTCTAATATTATGTACTATTATAATTTTTAAAATATTATATTTAAATTCAATTGTCCATTCAAAATAGTGTATACAATGTTTTTCGTACAGGTATAAGCATGATTAACGTCGTTTTATTAGTTTTCAAACTTTTATCAATTTTACAGCATTTCCTTTAGTGGTGGTGGGCGTTGCTCGTCTGTAGTTATTCGATTTGAGAATAATGAAATAATAATAAAATTAATATACCCTCTTGTCATTGACGGAATTTATTACTTTAATACACAGCGGCTATGGCAGCAGTTAAAATAATACGCATACGTCGTATATATAACATGTGACATTACTCGCGGGTGATGAACTTGGAGGGCACGAGGCGTCATGGCATTGACATTGACTCGAGCAAAAGTCAATGTTGGTCCATGAACATGAGTTCATAAATCCCTGCGTGTAGGTCACCCGTTGCACATTAATAATAAAAAAAAATTGTAGACACGTATAATGTATATTATACTTACGTAATATTTTATACACAGCGATTTTTTTTATGCATTTCTTTCTTGATTTTCTTGTTCTAAAAACAAATTGTTTTTACATAATCTTTAATATTATTATACATTTCTAAAATATATTTAGTATTTAATTAACAGTTTTTTTTTCATAACTTATGAAAGTTAAAATGTTTTGAAACAAAAAAAATATTATACCTAATACTTAAATAGATAATATATTATTTATAAGATAGGTAATGAGCAAAAATGTGGTTTCATTGTCTAACTTTACACTTCCTATATATAATACAATATTTTCTAAACCACCAAAATTGATTGTAATGTCGAGTGTTCAGCTGCTTTAAAATAATTCCCATGCGTACCTATACTTAATGCCAGTTAGGTATAATTTTTACAATGTAAATGTGTATACCCTTATTATTGAGAATTGACTTTACCTATACATTACCATTTTTCATTTGGTTTATATTATGTGCCTAGACAGTAGGTATACCTTAACCTTTGATATTCGAATATTCGATACATATTTCAGTGAAAGCATAGGGTCATATTATTACAGGCGCGGATCCAAGGGAAGGGCCGAGGGGACATGCCCCCCCCCCCCCGTAGACTGGTGAATTTTCTATTATATCTATTTATTTTTGTTTTTATCAGACTTAGGCTGAAATTTTAAAAATATGTTCTAGATCCGCGCCTGTATTATTATCATATTCACGGTGTTCATCAATTGCGCCAATTTTTATAAGCTACCTAAATTTATTATCTACATATTTTACACCAGTGAATATATCACAAATTAAATAGGTATACACCAATATAAATTGCTCCAGGAAAATATCATAAAGATAATACGAACATATGTTATAAATGCAATACCGAACAAATCGAAAATATTCACGATTTATTCTGTAACTCTAAAACAAATGACCAATAGTAAGTGCCAATTCACTAAGAGGACTCTATACACGAATTCGTTTGTTGTCTCCGTCTTAAAAACATACGAGAACAAATTTTCGTTCACCAGTTTCAATAGTGTGCTGTTAGTTTTGATATAAGAGTGAATTGACATATTATCAAACTTATAGGTAAGAACATTATCTGTGCTTAAAAGTTGACGATTGTTTCGATATTTTAATTATCAAGCAAGAAATGGGTATGTGAAATGCTAATAAAAAAAATGTTAAAAATGCTCATATTATCTTGCTTGAAAATTAAAATATCAACAAAAAAAGCTGACGCTTTAAGCACAAATAATGTTTTTACCTACAAATTTGATAATAGATTAATTCAATCCAATATCAAAATTAACATCACACTATTGAAACTAGTGAACGAAAATTTACCATGTTATACGTGTAACATGTGCAAGATGGTGACAACAAATGCATGGGTAGCATCTTCTTAATAGGTACCTATTTAGGTATACCATATAATATGTCTTTGAAGTTTGAATAAAAAAATTGAAATAAAAATGTAGCTATCTAATTCCAAACACTTAGAATAATATTTCCAATGTTCACACTTTGTACCTTATTGTGTAGCTTATATTTAAATTATTATGAATATTTTATATTACAGTTTACTGACAGTATCTATTTTTAAATGCGAATTTCTAAGAACAGTCATCATTACCTATTTACCTATATTTCTCCATTTAATTAATTTTAATATTATGTCAAAGTGTCAAAGTTAAACAAGCATTTTGTGTTATCTAATTTCATGCTTCATAAGGCAGTAACAAATATTTACTTTTATTATTTTATGGTCTGCCCAATCTAAAATCTTTATTACCTACACCAATGTTTTTATTGTTTAAAAGAAGGTTATAAGGTTATATTGATATATTAAACTTATATTTGCTTTAAAATATTTAATATATACAAGTGAATAAGACGAGCTGTGACAAATAGGTACAAATAATAGAGAAGAAAATAAAATAAAAATTATATTATTGTAAAATATAATAATACATCACTTTTTACACTACTTATCAGTTATTTTAATAAAAATAAATTTGATTAATATCAATACACAACATGTTTTATAATAATATACTATTAACTTTTAAGTAATACTATTATTTAAACCTAAGTACTCACTAAAATTTTAAAATTTTTTTTTTTTATTTTTATTGAAGTAATCTACAATCTATACATGATCTTAGTATAATTAATAGGTTTGATGTTTGACGAGTAAGAATGATATGATAATAAGATTAGGGAAGGTACCCAGTGATAACACCCTATAATAAAATTATTTAAATATAATGAATATCAATGGTTTTAAAGACGAAAGGAGATTGTTTTAAAAGTTAATATATTAATGAATAATGAATATTCATTATACATTTATAATATGTATAAGTTAAGTTAGGTAGGTAGGTATCTCACCAAAGGGCAAAGGCATATCGGTCGACACTACATTATCGATTTCTCTCGCCGTTTTATATATATATTTAAAGACTATACTATAGATGCAAGGAAGTATAATATTTGTTTTGATTATAATAGAAAGACAATTTAAGAAGCCTTTTAAAAAACAATTTTAGCTACAACCTTGAATAATAGGAAACAGACAAATATAATATGCGCAGTAGGTAATAGGTATATATAAAATATTTGAAAAATATTTAATTTTTCTGCACCGCATTTAACATTTACCTGCATACATTTTTTTATAATTTTCAATACCAACAAACAATTTTTTATGTAAGCTAATGTTTATATAGTATTGACATTTGACTATTTGAGTATAAAGTATAATATTATATTATTATAACGTTGAAGTAAATATACATAATTATGCATTGCTTAAACTTAGGTACATACCTAGTTGATATTCCATGTATTTTTTTTATTTTTGGCATATTAAATTTGTTACTAAGTAATCTATAAATGCATTTTTCACTGAACGAATGAAACATAACAACATTTTAGTGCATACATTTTTGGATTTGTTATTTAAAAGGGTTTATTTGTTGGTTTTGAAATTTTTCAACGCTTATTTGATGATGAGATAAACATTTTAATAGTTATAAAAATATATATAGATTAAAAACGTCGAAGACAGGTAATTAAAAACATTGATTTAAAATTGTATTCTTGTGGTCGTTTAATGAACAATTCATGAGTCATGACCAACAATAATAATATGTGTACCTAGAAATTGGAATTAGGTAGATACCTACCTACTATAACTACTACGTATCTATAATGCAAATTGATATAGTAGATTTGAAGATTATAAAATCTTTTTAATATTTTAATATAAAACCTAATAGAGTTACATTTTTAAATTTCGCATAATTTTCAATGTAAAATCATTAAAATCCAAGATTTAAAATAAAGCTAATATTTGCATATTTATTTGTTTTTTAAACGTACCTATGTTTTTGTTTTTTTAAGTGAATACCTAACCTATTCGATTTTATGTTTATAAGCGAATCATGCGAAATATGTAATTTATCATCCATAAAATATAATAAATAATAATGTCATATTGCAGTCGGCCGCGGTGGTTTCGCGGGGTTTTATATTCAAATATTAAATAATCTATGCAACCAAAATAATTTATACTGATATGATGGCTGTATGTTATTGCTATGTTAATGACGTTTTGGTGAAATAGGCTAAACATTATTATTCGGTATCGCAACTACAGTACTACCCAGTATCCAGTACCCGCAGAGATTTAATAAATAAAAAAACTCTATCGCATTGTGATTTTCGATAAGTGCGGCAGCCAGTGTTGAATACAGACAATTTTACTGGGAGGTGGGGGGCTCACTCTTGTTTTGGTTGGGAAAGTCAGTAGATATAGTAGTATAGTACCTCTATACGGTATAAAAACTGTGTATTTTAGTGAACACCATTAGGTGCGGTAATCGTAACGAGTATTGTACATTTAACAAATAGGTACATTTTTTTAAATGATGTATTATTGTCGGAGGGGGGAAATGCCCCCCTGAAGTTTACCTGGATTCAACACTGGCGGCGGCGTACTACGTACCTACATTTTAATATACAATATAAATCCACGCCTCGCCTGTCTAATGACCTTGATTAAGCGCTGTTGTACAATACCTATATATGTCATATTATCATTGTTTTCAATTTTAGACACGAATACGTTAATTTATGTCTCTCGCGGACTCTGCCGACCAGATGATAATAATAATATCATATAATATACGTTTGTGTGGTGCTACCTACCTAATATTATGGCGTTTCGTTCGCAACGTAATGTAATGCACGTATAGCTGGTAGTATAAATTATATTATATAGTCACGTAATTCTGTGTTAGTCGGGGAGATCAACGACGGCGGTATTCGACACGTATAAACAGTTAGTCTCAGATCTGTGACGTGTTTGAAAACTGTGCCGGCATCATAATAGTATAGTCGTGTTGTGTAAGGTACCTCTATACCTAAATAATAACTCAATACCTACCTGTACAACCCCACAGGTTATTAATTATTCCTAGTTATTCATTTTCTCTATCCCTTTGCCGTTTACCGCCGCTTGTTTTCAATTAATTACTAAAAAAAAAAATACGGTATAACGAGTGTATTTTAAATTAAACTATATATTATATAGTGACATCATACATTTTTGGTTGTCGTCTACTTTTGTTTTTCTCATATTACATAAATTATCGTCGTTATACCACATGGAACGCAATCAATTCGTGTGGCTGTGCAAAGAACTCTTTCAACGTTTGATTTCCGTAAAAATCAAAACGTATGTATGTAAGTAATAATATTATGATGATCTTATTTAACATAATTAAAGTATTTAGTAGAACTCATATAGAATTAATGTATTATAAGTTTCCTGTATAGTATTATTAATATAATATATTATATTGTATTATAATATTATTTATATTATAAATATGTAATACAGGCAACAGCATGTACCTACTGTAACAACTGTGGTAGGTACGTTTACTTTTGGTATCCACTTTCGTATCACTTTCCATCGAAGAAGCTGGAACCTAATTCAATGTAGTGTTACCAACTTGTACCTACAGTGTCGTAGCGAACGATACGTCTGATACACTCGTTTATTTTCTCTGGATAATAAAATAATAATAATAGGTACAATGTTAAAATAAAATTTAATTAAGTAGTTACGGCCGTACTGGCATATTAAATTAATTTCTGCAAGTGATAGACTTTATGTAATTTTCAAGTAAATAGGGAGCATTGAAAATCTACTTAATGAATCATTTTCTGAAGTATTTTTAAATCAAATATTAATTTATAAAAAACATAAGCGGGGAAATAGGTACGTCAATACGTCATGTAAGATATATTTTTTACTATGAAATATAATACAACAGTATAATATTACGAACCCTGCAAAGATAGGTAACAATTATTTAAAATATCTAGGTTAATACTTAATTGTCTCACCAGCCACCTATTAATTATAAGGTCAAAATTAATTCCATTAACACCAGTCCACTGATGGTTTAGATTTAGTATAACTGACAACTGTATAAGATACAATTATTAAACGACGTCAGTGGCGAAAAATTAAAATAGATTAGGGAGGCCAATATTATGCAAATTTTAACAATTCCCTCAAAGGCCATAATATAAACAATACTCAACTTCACGAGTGATAACTATATAATATTTAGGTATAATAGCTATATTTTGGTACCTACTACTTATACTGAATACGGACTTTACTCTACTTAAAGTTATAACAAAAATCAGAGGACTAAACATTTCTCCCTTCGAAATTTTTAATAAAAATATAGAAATATAGGTACCTATTTTGTATTATTAGTTTTCATAAATAATTATGTACTGCACTCGGTTATCATTAGTTTTCACATAAATAACCATTTTATACCGGGTTACATAAACAATTATTAAACATATTTTAATGAATCAATAGTGAGCCAATGGTCCCTTAAACATGATTTATAGTAACTAATATTTGATCCATTAAATTTAAATGAATCATTAAATTAATACATTTTTAATGCGACCCGGCAATAGTCTATATTATATTGTAATCAATCATTTAATATAATATACCTACCGGCAACCTAATAATCAATTTATTTGGTGTGTAGACACAGACACGTGAGTACACGATTTACAATATGTATTTATTTATTATATGAGTCATCCTAATGATATTACTATTGTAGGGGTCTATTATATAAATATAAGTGTTTATTTAGTTTTTAGACCTAAAATCGTGATATTTTTATCATAATAATTTATATTAGTTGTTAAAATTAAATGTTTAAGTATACTTAAATGGTAAAATATTATTAGCCCTACTTTAATCTTTTCCATAAAAATAATAAATGTTATTACTTAGGTATTAACCAACTCATTTGTTATTTGTATAAAATGTACTTCTATAATTCTATGAATGCAAAACATATTGGGTATTTTATTGAAATTTAGATTAGTGTAAAGTGTCAATACTTGTACAATAGGATGGGTAGATAAAAAATGTATTAAAAAATGTCAATAAATTTGTAAATTAATTTTATAAAAGCTTAAAGAATAACTAATTTGTCAAATAATATCAAATATTTAAAAATTGTAAGGGGTTTTTTTTGGGAAGGCAACATTTTAGAGGCTTTAAAATGGTATACTAAAATTAAATTATTTTTTATTTTCATAATGCATATATTATGTTATATTTATTAAAATATTTTTAAATTGTTCATGTTGGGTATATTAACTATAAAAAAATATTTATATCATTATAGAAATAAATAATAACGATAATGTACCTAACTTAAAGACTTGTGGAGTTTTATTACAAATTACAATCTACATCAGACTACATATTATAGTGTCAAATTATATGAGCACGAGAAAAATTAGGCTTTATTCATAATAAACTATGAAGCATACGTATCGTTGATTATAGATTATGATTTATGACCAAAACCGTTGTGTTGGTGATTCAGTGGAGTGATGTGGAGATGTGCTGAGATGTTGGAACGCTGCTCGCTGGGTCACCCGAGTCACCCCATAACTGAATCATTCCATTATGCAATATGGTTCAAAAACTATTTATGTAATTTTGGGTTAAATCTAAATTCAAGTTAAAATGCCTACATGATATTTAAAAAATAAAAATAGTTGTAATATATTATGTACTTAGGTACCTATTATTATTTATTTGACTAAGGTTTGTAAACATGAAACCATTGTAAGTAGCGTGTAAAATAATTTAATATTGATGTAAAAGGTCAAAGTACCGAATTGTGTATTGTATTCCTAATCTTGAATCTATGAAATGTCTACAATATGAAACTTTAAAAATTGGTATAATTCTACTACACAAAAGGTAGTTGACTAACAATAAAAACAGAATAACATCATTGTAAAACCTATATCTAAAATATATAATATAATAGATATCCATTATTCAACTTCGCACAGATTCAACTGATAGTTATATTCATATACCTATTTAGTACATGAATAACCTACTAGTAACTACCTACAAAATACTATAGATGTGATAATTTGTGTATTTTTATTAATTTCAAAAAGTTTTATTTCTAATTATAAACCAAATACTAATATACCTAAGTATGGTGATTAATAACTCGTACAGTAATATTTTAATATAAACATTTCATTAACATGTTGGAAACGTGATAAAATCTGCATTTTTATAATATATTATTATGATTTAAATTCATCTTTGTTGGGTAATTTGTTAACAATTATTATTTTAATTAATTTCGTCAAATGTATTAGTTATTAGTTTATCACTTATCAGAAACAAATTATGTGATATTAAATAAATATATAATTGTTATACAGGTAAAAATATTCTCTGTATCATTATTGCAATACGTGGTATTAATGTATTATTTTAGGATGAGTTTACAACTGTTGTATGTATATATACTTATATGAAATTGTACATTTTTGTCGTTACAATAAATATATAAATAAAATAATGTATATAGTTAAAAATTTAAATTTAAAACTTAAAAATATGCATCGTCATATAACTACATTTTAATATTTACTAAACATAAATATTTTTTTTTATTATTAAGAAATATTCTATTTTTTAAGCCAACGTATTTTGTTTTGGTATCAATTATAAGGGGGTTTTTATTACTTAAGGACTAATGTTAAGGTAACGTGGATATACACTTTTATTCATTTTAACCTGCTATTTTGCGTACCACTTCGTTTTGTGAATGTGAGTTTGTACATTTTATGACGAGATGGCTGAGTCTTGGTGAATGAATATGATTGCTTTATCGTCCGCATAATCAGCCATCTTGCTGATGGTGGTGAATGAGTTGGGCTGAAGTAAATATATTGAAGAGTAGCTGGAAAGAAATAGCTGCTTGAGGGATGCCAGCTTGTATTTAACATAATATGTGCTGAAAAATATTGTTACCAAATATGGTTGCAAAATGCCGATCGTAGAGATTTTAAAAAATAAAATATATAATGGATGTAACGATGTTTGAGTAACAGACCAGACACAATCAAATGATTGAAAAACGTCTAAAAAAACTGTCCTTTATATTTTTTTACGCAAACTAAGCGATATATTATGAGATCAACGAGGAAATGGATCTGCAGATAAATATAGTCAAGTGTCGTTCCCGGAAACCAAATTGATTGTTAAGCAATATTTTTTAACATAGATATTTTTTTAGGTTGGATATTTAGTGTTCATAATTCTAGAGAGTGGTCTGAACGTTGATTTAAAAGGTTATGCATTTGTTGGTGTAAAATGTATATGGTTAAGAATTTTAGGTATGAAGATTTCTGTAATGTCTGAGCGCTTACTTGGCCAGTACGATGGCATTTCTGACGAATTTGTTACTAAATTATTGTTGTTTATAATTTGATATAGTATTACCTCTTTGAATATTTGAGTAATATCTACCCCCGTTGTGTATTTTTGGCGTATAATCTCTATCTGATGAAAGTATGAAACTGTGATCACGAGTGGGAAAGAAACGATCGTAATTGAACGTAGGGACAGAATGTCTACAGGGAGGAACAGTATACAGATGCTATAATAATTGTAATAGGTAGGTATATTATTTAAAATTTAACAATAATTTTATGACAGCTGATTATAAAAAGTGTGCATTAAGAGGACGCTACCCATACATTTGTTGTCTCCGCCTTACACACGCACGACATAGCAAATTGTCGTTCACTAGTTTCAATAGTGTGTTGTTAGTTTTGATATAGAGCGAATTAACCTATTATAAAACTTTTAAGTAAGAACATTATCTGTGCTTAAGCGCTGGAGATTTTTAAAAATTTCTATTCTCAAGCAAGATATGGGTATGTGAATTACAAAAATTAAAAATGCTCATATCTCGCTTGAAAATTAAAATAGCGAATAAAAGCCAACGCTTAAGCACAGATAATGTTATTATCTAAAAAACTAATAATAGGTCAAATCACTATAATATCAAAAATAACTGCACACTATTGAAACTATTGAATTAAAACGTACTTGTGTAAGACGGAGACAACTAATGCATGGGTAGCATCCTCTTAATTGGTTGCATAAATACAACTGTTTAACGTTGTTAAAGAAGATTTAATTATAATAGTCACCTAACTGTGGGAAAAGTTATCTGGATTTCTATAATTTGTTTTGTAACCTGGAATGGTGAATGAATAAACTTTATACACGTGTATAGACTAGTGTGATGATGAGTCTCAAAAATTAAAGCTATAATGATTTTTTTTATAGAAGATTTAAAAATTAATTGGTGTGGTAAGATGGATTAGTTGCAAATAACTTTGTTTTAATATTGTCTAATACGCATTTGCATTTCGCATGGGTAGGATATGTATGAATGTCTATTATTAGTTTTTACTTATGATTTTATTGTTTACAATCTTGATTGGTGATACGTTTTTGCCATCGTTAGAAGACGAATCAGACGCCGATGACGAAGTGGTATTACCTATCTAATCTATGACCTAAAGGTCACCGTATGCAACTGCCAACTGGTGCGTTTAAGCTTTAGATATGCTAATCGAATTGAATATTGTACCATAAACTATACGTAATTTACAGTTGATTATATTTACTATAGTACGCGAGGCGAAAAGTGAGCCGCGATCGTCGCGCGCCAAGCGGCTATTTTTCGTCAGGGTTACTCCGCCTATTCTTACTGTTTTCCCGCCTATAAAGTAATTTCAAACGACGTAATGTAGATTTTTTTAATAAATTATAATAAAAAATAAAAATAAAATACAAATAACACAAGTAATACATAAAATACAAATAACACGATTAATACATATTATAATACATTTTTTTTTAATTAATCATATCGTCTTCATCATCGTCTTCGTCAGTAGAACTGTCGCCGGGATTAATTGTCATTATAATAGGCTCCAAAATTTCATCTCTTAATCCTTCTTTCACCAAATCGTCTTCTTGAATTTTATCGCAGTGGTCGCCACATTTTGCCCAATCTTCTGCTGTGACTGCATCTAAAGCACTATTTACTAACACTTCTATATCTGCCATTTTGAAGGTGTTATTTTTTTCCGCGACTTTACCCTTAACTTGCGCCCAGATTAATTCGATTGGGTTATATTGGCAGTGGTAAGGAGGAAGTCTTACCACTTCATGGCCCATTTGAAGTGCAATTTCGTCCAATTTATATTTTTTTTCTTTTGGAATCGTCAATTTGACTTTTTCCCGTAGTTCGCTTAATGTCTCTACTGGAGAAAAGTCTACAGATTTGTCTTGTAACCATTTTTGTACATCTGCCTTTCGAGTATTTGCCTTAGGATATTCTTCTGTTAAGGTAGAATGGTATGAGGCATTGTCCATTACAATTATACAAGGTTCTTCTAAATTGCCCAACATATCTATAAACCATTTTTGAAAAATGGTGGCGTTCATTTGAGAATGATAGTCTGCCTGCGATCCCGACTTGCAACGAAAAACCAGTTTTGAATTTTTGACAAAACCAAATGAAGGTGACCCAGCATGACACACAATAAGCCGACCGCCCTTTCCAATAGGTACTTTTAATCCTTCGGTGTTGTCGGAGTTTTGCCATATGTGTCCTCGCGTATGATTTTGGTTTACCCATGTTTCGTCTAAGTAAACTATTGGCCTTGTATCGTTATTACGTCTGAACTCGTTCATTTTTCTCAAAAACTTAACCCGAGAACAAATAATATCATTTCTTTCCATTAGAAATTTACGCCCATCATTACATTTTTTGTATTTGAAATTTAAACTACGCAAAATATGTCGCACGGACCATTGTGAACCCGAATAATTAATTTTTTCATGCAACGCTCTCAATATTTTTGCACTAGTTGGATACTGACCATTATCATAAAAACTATGAACTGTTCTTCTGACAACTTCATTGTCAAAATCGTCTAAGTTGGTCATAGGTTTGGCACGTTTATAAGATTTCCTTGGAGACTTAAATGAAGAAGGTTCGGCAGCTAGTTGATTTTCACCCACAGTCATTTTTTTCCCTTCAGCACAAACTCGTTTAACACAAGCAAGACTTACGCCACACGCTTCAGCAGTCATTTCACGAGTTTGACGAAAAAAATTACTAATTTCTGGCTTACCTTTGTCACCAGCCAATGTTTTGAAATAATTATAAACATGAAAAATAACTTTCTTCGTTTGAGAATGTGTGTCTTGATATGCCATTTTAAAACTATTTTTGTATACGAGTAATTATTAAAGAAATAATTAAAAATACTATTAACATTCAAACTTTAAAAGCGCGCACTTTAAAAACCAACCATGTAAGAACGCGGGAAATATGATTACAAACGTAGATAATAAACGAATAAAAACACGTGTAAACTCGTATCTCGAATGTCGAATGACTAACCAAACCTTAACAAAATATTGTGGTATGCAACAGCTGCAGCACTACCCCCTACTGCTAAAAGAAAATAAATTGGTCTCCAAAATACAATCAATTGTACAATAAATTACCACCTGCCGTTTTTAAAATGCGCGCCAGCTGTTTCCATTGCACACAAACGTAGAACCCCTGAAACCAGAAAAAATGACCGCTTGACGCGCAACGATCGCGGCTCACTTTTCGCCTCGCGTACTATAATTACTTTACTTGGTAAGTGTTGACGACCGACGATTAAATGAGTAGGTGTAGAAGGACATTACCTAGGCTGTTGCGCTGCATTAAAAAATTAACCGATTGAAATAAATCACGATGAATTCCATTAGAATTAGAAAAGCGATAAACATTTCTTTGGAATAGTAACATGTAACTACGTAACATGTAACATGTAACACTATTAGGATACTAGGAATTATAATCGTAACTAGAGTTATGTATTATATTATGTACATTTAGTAAAGTATTTTTTTAACAATATTATTGTGAACAAATATAACATTATATTACTAGTATGCTACTCCGGCGACCGGAGTTGTTAAATACCTAATATAAAAACTAAAAAATGTTAAAGGCAGATAATGTATATTGTATTTTTAATGTTGCAATATCATTACAATTCATTGTAGAGTCAATTTTAGCACAATATTATTTATTCAAAACAAATGGGTATTGCATAATACATAATAATTCATTTAACGAGTTCCTACTGTGCATAATAATATGAACTATCAATGTTATTGTTTTACTGGGTAATGAGGTAATGAGGTAATGATGATAAGACGTGTAAAGTTCATTAATTTGTTGGTATACAAATAAACAAAATTTTAGATTTATTTATATAATATATACATTATAAACTTATTACGTGAATTCTACATGTGACACTAAAAAACGTTAACCCTTGGTTAATCAATAGTACTCAGACTATTTGTATGTATATGTTATATGATGCACGTGTCCAACATCCCCAAAGACTACAAGTTAAGTCTATTGAAATTTGATATTCAGTTAAGAAAGTAAGAAATATTTAACTCACTAGGGCTAGGTATAGGTACTTTTAAATCAGTTAAATAAATATTAATTATAAAATAAAAAATCATAATATTGATTTAAATTTTTATAAGTACTCATATTTTATATTTGAAGAGGTAAATTATTGTGACTTATTTCTATGGTAGGATGTTTGATAATAAATATAAGTACTTATATTTACTATAATATTATATCATTTTATTCAGTGTTGTAATCAAGATGAGATAGAAAATAGGCTCCCCCTCCCTTTTATTTTATTAGATTTGTTGAGAAATTTTATTAGTGATAAGTGATAAGTGATAACCTGTACCTTTCTTATAATATCTTTTACATTTCCATACATATTTCTATATTTAATGTATATACGATGTATTTTATTATATTGTCATAAAAAAAGTAAATTGTAAATTAGAGGGGGCTTAAAAGTAAATTGTGACAATAAATAAAAGGCAACTGAGAAAAAATGGGGCGCCAAAATGTGTGTACCTATGGTGCCAAAATCATAAATACGCCTCTGTGGCTATGGCACAGGCACTGGATCTATTGAATTCAATTGAATCCTAATCTACTACTATAAATAGATAAGGGTTGCTAGTGTGTTGTAAAGTATTTGAGTAAAAGTATTCAAATACTTTTTTCCTTATTGAATACTTTTTTTTACCTACTATTGAATACTATTTTATTGAATACTTTTTTTTTATTATTTTAATTCTTAATTTGTTTCTATTTATCATCCTTGTTAAATCCTTGTCATTCTTGTTAAATAAAAAAAAAACGTGCCGTCATGTTTATCCTTCAACATAATAACAATATTATATTATATATTTATCATTTATGGACAATTCGATATCGGTTTACGTCGACTAATAGCTTCATTAAATGTTTTTTTTTCTCCAGTCGTCGACGACTACGATACCAGAACGAGCTAATTAAGTCAAGAACCAAATATATATTATTCAACAAGCTTTTGCTTAACAGCTATTATACTTTATAATTTATTTAACTATACGAAAATATTTTTATTCATTATTTACCAAGAAAATGGTTATCAATAATATCATTATTGTTTATCGTCGACGAGGATCGATGACAGTATGGAATATCCAATTATCCAAATACATACCTATATAGTTTTAATCTAATACCTCTGTAGAGAAAAGTTCATTGTTGTGATGAAACCATCACTAAAAAGGAACTAACGTGACTGATCAGATTTTTGATTATAACAAATTATATCAGAACTAAATAGAATTTTTTTTTTGTATTTATAGGTTATTTCAAATACTTCTAAAAAGTATTTGAGTATTACTCAAATACCTACTTAACTTTTTAGAGTATTTGGGAGGTATTTTAAATACTTAATTTTAAAAGTATTAGAGTAATTACTTAAATACTTTTTAAAAGTATTTTTTACAACACTGGACTTGTGACTTACTAACAACACATTCACTTATAGCCATGCTATTATAGGTATTTATTAATTAGACATTAAGCACTAGGTATCTACTCAATATTACGATTATTAATCTATATTTATGAATATAACTCATAATCAAGTGAATTTTAAGTAGGTACTTTTTTGTGTGGTATTGTATCATCGGACTAATAAAATGTTATCAAAACAATTAATACAAGTCTTGTACAATAGTTCAGTTATTACTCAGTATACTTTTACAAACACGATAATAAAGTACCTAACCGAACTGCAATAAATGTCTAAAATTCTTTTCCGATAATAATGATGATTGATAGTTAGGTAGCTGTGTTAAAATTAGTTGTAACACTTATAGTAAAGATAAATAATATATTAGTTATTTATATATGTTACCGCATTATGGCTATATCCCGATTTTTTATGTTATAATATATTATCCTTAAAGCTTAAAAAAACTTTTGAGCTCCTGCTTAGGGCTTAGCATTGTTATCTGAATTATAATCGTTAACCAACTATAAATAATATTAAAAACTAGGTAGATAAATCAATCTACTGTACCCAGTGGTGTTTTGGAGGGTATACGCGGGTATACGACGCATACCCTATCCTATTCCATTCTTCGTTCATTTATTTTTAAATAAAAGTAATTAAATCATTTTTAAAACTAAAAGGAAAAAATGTATAGCTTTTTTTAAAATTTTGTAACTAATATGAAGAGCGAAATTTTTACAAACAAGTTTGAATAACAACAAAATAACCAAAATCGTTAATCCTATTTCGTAATTTGAAATCTATAAAAAAAAATTTGTGCATTTGTATTTTTATATTTTTTGATTGCAGTAAGAAAAATAATGAGGATTTTTTATTAATTTTTGACTACCCGACCCCACGTATAATACTAGAGAGTAAAATATTTATGAATATTGGCATATTGCCATATTTTTCGAATATTGTTCAATCTTCTTACACGTTTTTTAAACAATAAATAGTACCTACCTACTTAACAGTTTAAATGCACATTAGACATTGGACATTAGTACATTAGTACGAGTACCTACATTACATAATATAATATCTCTTATACCTACGTATCTTTATTCTTTTAGAAAATAAAAACATATTTTATCTTTTATTATACCTATAACTTTATTATAATACATCACTACGTAAATACTTCGCATTTGTTTATAGTAATATTATTAATTACCTACTGAAATTCAAGCCATGTGACCTGTGACTGCTATATTTGTACGGTATATGAATAAAATCATAACATAGAAGTGCTTCTTCTAGCCTCTAGGTCTTCCCTCGAAACTATAAGTTATACGAAACGTACTAAATAAAATGTGAAATTTCCATAATTATACATAATTAGTAGGTGTGAGTATACAGTATTACATCATTAAATTTTGTCCAATGGACATTTTCACAAATGTGTGGCGGACTCCACAAATCGCTGAGTGTTTACAAACCAAATGCATTCAAATTTTAGTTAACACGTGTTACCAACATTTTTACGCCGACGTATTCAATATATATTATATACCTACGCAATACGCAACACGATATGTCAAACATTCCATTATATGAGATATTTTAAGCTGAAACCTATGTAGTCCTTAAATGTCCCCACTTTAATACCTAGTCAAATACCTCTATCGTGCGGTATTACGTTAGAATTAAGTGGAATAGGATCTAAGCAATTTTAATTTTATACTGGTATTATAATTATTTATACCATTTAAAAGTACCTAGGTAGGTACCTACAAATAAATTATGATATATGTTTATAATATAATATAAAGGATAAAATATAACTAAAAATAATAATGGCTTAACTGTGAAGAATTTCTATATGCATTTGAAATGTTTATTGATACTAGCTCGTAGCCACTAAGGATTATGGTACATAATTATTAGAAACTAATCACTAGAGCGCGGATTTGTATGAATTTGTATATTTATTCTGGTTGATCGTATGATATACTAAGTGAGCACATAATTTGTTTCATGACATGACGATTTAAAAAATTAAACTTTTTCGCGCATATTTTTGCATATTTTGATATTTTTCTATTTTAAGGACTTATTTTACAATTTTAATAGCATATTTCACCTTTTAGTGAATATTTCGATGTGTTTTTAGACATTTTAAAAATATATAGTATTATAATATAAGAAAAAAATATCATATTTTTATAGTTTCGATTAATATCAAAATAAATTAATAGGTATACTCGTAGGTATAAACGGTTTTCCCAAATATGACCTTAGATCAATAATCAGGGTAATAAAATACATAATAAGATAAAGATTTTAAAGACTAAAATTTGTTTTAGGATACATAATTGTTGATATAAATTGATTCCTATTTTTTTCTTATAGATTAAAACTACCTACAAAAAAATAGATAAGTATCTATAGTAGGGTTCGATAATTTTTTTGCTAATTTAATTATGCATATTTTAATTTTTTGTGCATATTTTAACATTTTAGTGCATATATTTATGCATATTTAGGATTTTTTAGCGCATATTTGGTTGGTTTTTAATGCATATAAATCCGCGCTCTACTAATCATCATTCACCATAATAGGTAACTATATTTATATACCTAGCCACTTAGGTACTAATGTCTCTATAAATAAAATACTAAACTTGCACTGTGAAATATATACATTATACATATTATGAAAAATTACATATTAAAAGTGTATAGGTACTTTGGTACTGTAAAGAGCTAAGTGCTAACATCACACTTAAAAAGATATCTAATAGGAACCTTTTATAGTTGGTACCTATTCATTGAATTTATGATGTCTTGATATTAAGCCATAAGTTTGTTTAGATTTTAGAATTATTTAATATAGCTACCCATTATTATATTATTCTCTTCTTCTTATTTATAAGTATATGGCAATCTTCTTCATAAGAGGACATTACCCATGCGTATCCATCTTACATAGATTTTTTCGACATACCAAATTTCAGTTCACTAGTTTTAATAGTGTGCTGTTAGTTTTTATATTAGAGTGAATTGACCTATTATCAAAAACTTATAAGTAAGAACATTATCTGTGCTTAATGATTGGTGATATTTTCGATATTTTAATTTTCAATCAAGATATGGGTATGTGAAATATCATAGATAAAAAATGCTCATATCTCGCTTGAAAATTAAAATATCGAATAAAAGCCGACTCTTAAGTACAGATAACGTTCTTGCCTAAAAGATTGATAATATATCAATTCACCCTAATATCAAAACTAGTAACACACTACAGAAACTAGTGAACTGAAATTTGATAGGTCGTACGTGTGTACGACAGAAACAACAAATGCTTAAATGCATGTGTAGCGTCTTCTTAATAAAAAAAATTAGTTATTGTGTTCTAAAGACAAATGCTTGCATGCTTCATTTCTGGTACCACGGTCCACGATGAAGTGGTAGGCGATTCTTAAATTGAGTAAAATCAATATAATAATGGATATATTTCATAATGATATACTGTTGTCTGTTTATGTTATATACTAGGTATATATGATATATAATCTATCTTTAAACATTACAGTCTACAGACATAACATATCTAATTCTGTATTTTATTTGTTTCTAGTTTTTATCGCAATGGGTTTGGTAGAATTTGGAAGTATTCCACACTTGCAAAGCATCGGCTTTTTTTGCGGGGATCCCAAAATAAGCTACAAATACCAAGGCGATACGGTGGAGTCCCATGTGCTTATACTAGTTACACTCATAGTTCCATATTTGGCCGTAAGTTAAAATATTAAAACATGCATATTACCTATAGCCAAATTCGTAATAAACAATAATATAATGTACAATTGATATTGATAAATACGATATAATATGTACACAGGCAATGATGACCGAATACTTCACTAAAGAAAAAAACAAATTTGATTCCGAACGGTATGAATGGCTTAAAGAATCGTTGCGGTGGTATCGTCAATATATCTTAGGACTGATATTCGTATTTTTTATAACAGACGTCGGCAAACTTCTGATTGGTGAACCAAGGCCACATTTTTTAGACACTTGTCTTCCTAAAGAAGCCAAAAACTGCACTAATAGGTAATAATCTAACTTATTATAATACACTGCCTATTAACTGAATTCATATAATATATAGGACATAGGTATCAAATATTTTATCGGCTCAAATAAACCTAATCAACGCTTAATAATTATTTTATTTCGATGTGTTATATCTAAAACAACATTTACATATTAATTTAGGTATATTGATCGTTATACGTGTATGAACGAAAATGAAAGCACATATATCATACGAGATGCCAGCAAGTCATTTCCATCGGGCCATGCTTCCATTTCAGTGTACGGATCAATATCTTTAGCCGTACGTACAATATTTATTTTAATATTTTTCTGTCTTACGACTTACTTTGCAGGTCTTGGATCATTATTTTTTTTATAAATTACTTAAGTTTTTCATTTTTTCACTACTCTTAACAATTTGACTGCACAGTATTTTAATAGACCTGTCCTCAAACGCCATGAGTACCTACCTACCAGAATAGGAACTCATTGGTTTTGTCACGTACGCCATAGTATTTTTTGACAGACGTCCACGTAAATCGCGGTTTTTTTCGTTATTCCTTATGATTTTGTAATTTCCTTGGGTTAAAATGAGTACCCTTGAAAGTCAAACGCGGTGAGTACCAATATCAGTAAAATGAACGAGTTTAAAATAGTTAGCTCAGGGTACAAACGATGTGCGGTCCAGATATGATACTCATGGCAGTCAACTTGTTAACAAAATTTAATAATTTTAAACTGTAATTTATATTTATTTTTAAAAAGGTTGACAAGTGGGTACTTCTCTCATCTACAGTATGACGTAGGTGTCAAGTGGGTCAATTTAATGGATTTTTTAAATTTTAATTCAATGATATATCATTGAATTCGAAAAACGATTCTGAGTGGAGACTTTCTACAGTCTGCTTAAGATATTGACATATTGTATATTATATTTATTTAATTGACCACACAAATCTATACAATACGCAAGACCACTAAAAAAAATTGATTTCACCTACCCATTATATTATTTTTTTAAACTATGATAACTGATATTTTATGAGTCAATAGACTTATGAATAACGTGAATATAAGTTTGTGGTATAAATTAGTTGAACATTTTTTAGCTTAAAACCAATATATACATCGTTCTGTTCAGAACCTAAAATAAATTGGAAACTGAAAATATCCGCAAACAGCTCAAAACAAGTCAAAATATTTTTTAAATGTGATGGTGTATAGACAATGTAAATATTAACATTCATTCAAAATGTCATGTATACGGTCATTTGTTTTAGAGTTACACCAAAAACAAAAATCGATATAGTCAAAAACCAATTTTGCGTAAAAATTCTCGTTTTTCCTTAATTTTTCTTTATTTTTCACGGCGCTTTTGAAAACTATTCGGAAATTGGACCTTTTGCCCCTCAAAGAACCATCTAGATTCCTAACAAAAAAGATACTGTTGAAGAAAATCGAAGCATTTTTACTGTTCTAAAAGGTATTGACAGACAGAAAAAAATAAAAATAAAAAACCACTGTTAAATCAATTATACATTCATTGATCCGCTCAGAGTCTAAAAATATACACTATTATAAAATAATATAATAAGAAAATATGTCATGTTTCAGCAAAAATGTATTTAATCTACCGTACCTGCTATTACTAATAGTAAAATTAATTACTATAATATAGCAATATAAATATTAGTAATATAGTTATACTTGGTAATGTAGGCTGACGAGCCGTCTTCGCTCAGATTGGTTTTTCGTATCTAATAGTTTATAATATTGTATTCAAAATTATCACTACATCATAGTGACTTACTCAATGACGAGGTACACTTGACAATTGACACCTATGCAATAGCTGTACAGGAGAGCGGTTACCTACTTTCTACTTTTTTTTACTTTTGGTTATGATTCACTTTTTTTAGCTGGTTTACGCATTTTGTTTGTTTAGTAGTTATAGATAATATAATATGTCATATTTAGGTTATGTATAGTATATTTAAATAGACATATCATTTTGTATTGCATAGTATTTATACAAATAAAATAATATGTGTCGTCTCCGTCTTACAAACGTAGATACAACACTGCAAATTTGCGCTCAGCAGAATTCAAAATAACAGTGGTGTTGTTAGCTTCAATATAAGAGTCGATTGATCTATAATGAAACTTGAAGGTAAAAATATTGTCCGTCTATGAACGTCGGTTTTTTTATGGCATTTTAATTTTTGAGCTAGTTATAAGTAATTAAAATATTGCAATTTAAAAATACTCATAACACACTCAAGATTTAAAGTATTGTAAAAAACCTGCGTACAAACACGAAAATAATGTTCTCGCCTTTAACTTTTAAGTTTGATTAAATAATAATATGTCAAATACTCCAATCACTATACAACTTTTTATAATAATAATGCTAACAACTAACAAGTGACAACACAAAATTGGTTCTTCTGAAGTGCTGAACGTAAACGTGCTATGTTAAAATGTTTGTAAGACGGAGACAACATGTGTGGGTTTGACCTACGGATGTAAATGTTTACCTTGAGCCTACGCCTTATGTGTTCAGTTTATTCGTATTCGTTAAATAATATTTTAATTGTTTTATTGTTCTAAATTTCTAACGATCTCTGTACAATATATTATATTATGTTGTTGCTTTTGCAGTGGTATCTACATAACAAATGCAAATCGCGTTCGTTGCTGTTAATGCCAGTCTTACAAGCGATGTGCATGCTCTGGGCCATGTTCTGTTCTCTGACTAGGATCACAGATCACAGACATCATTGGTGGGACGTGTTGGCTGGTTCGATAATTGGAATCATGATCTCTACTTACATTGTGAGTGTGAAAAACATTTAAATTAGAATATAGGTGCCTAGCTATTATTATTACCCATTTAGTTTAAAATTTTAATTTTATAATTAATATATTTTCAAAGCGTACAGTGGCGTAATTACGGGGAGGACGGATTTGGGTGTCGTATCACCTCCGTGACTTTTTTTTTAAACTGGCGAACCATATTTATGTACCTCCTTATTTAATTATATAAATATTATTATTTATAGGTTCTATTGTACCTACTGATATAGTACCTACCTATATTTTATAGTAACAAAAAATAAAAATACTAATCACTATTGCAATACCTATTGCACAAATAAATTGAAATAATGCAGTTTAGCTCGATTTTTGGGAATTTTTTCGGGAACCTATTGGTATATTTCAACGAGTTAAGCACAATAGTGCAATCAGAATTTGTCAGCCAGACTTAATGTTTCAATCCCCCCCTCCCCACAGACATGACCAAATTACGCCACTGAAATCGTATATGTATTAGAATAGCTGTCAGCCTATAGGCGTCCTCGGTAAAGGCATCAAAATAATTATGTTTGCGCGAATGACATTATATACCGTACACATCTGTGTGTAAGAACCTATTGACATTACCTGCAAATAACAGCAGTTAACCTTTAAAAGTTTAAACGCTCCCCTTGAAAAAATAAATAATTAATATGCACTTTTTATATCTGTATAATATAATATGATCTAAATTCTATCTAGAAAATGTTGATTTCATATTTTATTGATTTTTTTTTTGTGTTCACCAGAATGGATTGTTTGACAGACAAAAAAATGATAACAAATCGCATTCGACCACTGAAACCTGGTCCAACGAGACGACGGACAACGGGTACTTTACTGCAGGAAGACTATTAAACGTCGTCGCCGATGGTAAAAATCCATCTCTGAATTTGTAATTTTCGCAAAATGCGACTATACACATAAAATACTCACTTTATATTTTTACACTGTACAGCATTATTGTTAATGAAACGAAAAATGATTTGTTAATTTTTAAACATCAGTATTCTCGCTATATAACTGTATATATATAATATATTAAAATACCTACATATTACTATGTAAATTACCTAGGTAGGTAGGTACATTAGATATAGCAATGCGTGACAAATTGGGACTTTGAGTAGATGCGTAGTTTACGCATTTGGTCCTATTATTACACATTCATACAATATTTACATATATAAGTACCTATACCTAGTTGTTTTAATTTTTTAACTATTTTTTAATGTTTGTTGTCGTGTACATATCACTATTATAATTATGTAGTTTTTTATTATTATCTAATTTTTTTTCACTAAACTATAAAACGTAATACGCATAATACATACATAATACATAATATTATAATATTTTAGATAATATGTATAATTTATTTATTTAAATTTGAAAAGTGTTTAATAAGATAAAACCTAATTGTATAATAATTAGGTGCACTTTGAATATCCGTTGTTTACAATCGTTTGACATTTACCCGGCACATTTATTTACATAATATTAATTTTTTTAAAAAACCATTTGTATAACTATTATATAGTACCTAGTCAGTGGATTATGTGTATCCCTTCACCTACAAAGTTAAAAAATTACTATAGACGTGGTTAAATTTGAATAGATATACCTACTATCCCGCATATTATAATATGTATTCTATACCTACATGAATGTTTTTTTTTACAGTGTTATGGTTGAATAATAAAAGTTCTTTGTAAACTGTACCCATACTGTGTGTTGACATATTCCTATACGTCTATACGATTTAATAATGGTCTCAGATCATCGACAAAGAAAGACATTTAATTCTATTTCTCATTAAAAGGCGAATAATGTGTTTTCAATAACCTCAATTCTGAGCTGTAGTCATAAACGAGTAACTTAATGAGAAGAAAACATAGAATAATTAAAATGATGAATTTTTAACTAAATAATGGGTTTTAAATGCACACAATCATTTTGTTTTTTTTCTAAGTATATATAGTGAGTGGTATAATGCTATGGAAAAGGATAATTTTTTACGTTAATTGGCCATTATTTTACATGCATTCTTATTAATTTATAATACTCGATGTCTTGTTCGCAATAACAAATGAACAATTGTACAATGTGTGCAAAAATAGAATTCACTAAGCTTACATACTAATATTGAAGCAATAATTGGATGACTATTATCAATATAATTGTATTACAAAATCAATTATTAATTGTTACAATATGTTGTACACAGTGTTCGTAGTCTATTGTTTGAAATCATTTTAAACGGGATTTTTATTTTCTCATCTACTATAAAACTACTGACGAGTGTACATTATTTCGAATTTTTGAAAGTTACACCTGTATATACTTAAATATGGCATCACTCAACAGATATTCAAGTTTCACTGTGTGGCACATGTATGAATATATGTACATACATACATATTACATACATACATGATACATATGTACATATGATACATAGATACATCATACATGCATACATTATACATACATACAGTGGCGTAGACATGCTTTTTGAAAGGGGGGGGGATCAAAAATAGAAAACGACATACCTAAATGGGAAGAGAAAATTGGAAAATCCCCCACCCTCTCAAAACTTTTTACTAAGGTAATAAAAAGCCAATGACGGGATCTGAGCCCCACGTCTCCCCTTGTCTACTCCACTACATACATACATACATAAATAGGTAGGTACCTACAAGGTGCACCTTTATAGTTTATATGACATACTGTTATTGTTAATTACTTATTACAGTAGTCATATACTCATATATTATAATATGTATAGTGTATACCTATACTATATCTACTTATTCAATTATTCTAAATACTTAGTAATTTTCATACATTTCTTGGCAATATAGCATATAGCACAGATATTCGGTTTGTGGGGTGTCTTGGGTTGTTTAGGGATTTAAAAATCAAACTCTGTTGAACTTTAGAAATTAGTACCTCAGAGGTTCCGGTAGAGAGAATATCCCAGGACTTTTTATACCCGCACAAGTTGTCTCCGTCTTTCAAACGTATAGACATAACATGATAAATTTGCGGTTCCTTCGTGATGGCACAAAACGTAGGTACCAACTTAGATAATTTGATTTATTTATTTATTTAAATATTATTAGGCATTAACCCAATATTACAATAGTACCTACCTATTCTAAAGGATAAAGGGATAAAGAAAGGGTAAGAATGATAATATTCTATAATTATGATTTGTATAATATAAAATAAATAAACGAATCGATGTGTCGAGTAGCTAATATCGGTGTTATTGCGTAGGAGATAGTGCGCAATAGTAAAGATTATAAAACTATCGCACGTCATTCACATAGTATATCTACTCAGCGATACGTCCACACGACTGCAAATGTTGAGGTTAGATATCCCAATCGTAAAAAGATTATCTTGGAAACGGTTGAGTGTCGATTGTCGAGTGTCCCAGTATCGACCAAAAATAAATAATAGCATTGGCGGTGTGAGCTTTATGGAAAGATCTAAACAAGCGCGCGTGCTACTTTTAGCCTCGTAACTGGCGCATGAAAATATTATAGTCACAATATACTCGTGCAGTAGTTAGTTTATAGCACGATAACTACTATCTGTAACCGTCGTGACTAGTACGGTTACACAATATGTGTCCGGCAGTGGCGTAGACATGATTTCTGAAAAGGGGGGGGGGGGTGATCAAAAAAAGAAAACGTCTTAGCTAAATGGGAGGGGAAAATTACCGCTTGGACGCGGTACTTTCCTACATCTTTTGGATTTTTCTCACACTATTTACCATCATTTTCGTATCAATGTTGATTGATAAATTAATTGTTATAATATTATTACGCAAACAGTTATTTAGCTCATCTAATAATATTGTGCCATATCCAAAAACATATGGTACGCATTAGGTAGAGGGTACATAACATATTACAATTTTTCCAACAAGTTGTAGAATTATTACATTTTTGTCATTAGGTACCTAAATAAATAAACTTTTCACCTTTAAATAACAAAGTATTTTGCATTTTACTTGAGTTTATTTATTGTCTCATCGCGATATCTTTTAGAAGATTCGGAAAATATATTTTTTCTAGCAGCGTACATCGAATTTCGTAGTCAATGAATATCACTATGTTTTAAATTGCTATTAAAATTTAATTGTCACACAGTACCTATATACTATATTATTATCTTTATACAATAATAATAATGATATTAGTATATATTATATTTAAATATTTATAATTTATAATATATTATAAATTATATTTAAATGAGTACATATAATGATATTATAATAATATCATTATACAATATTATCATTATACGTGCCCAAACCAGTATTATATATATTTAATTTCTTTATGTGCGGCTGTGTCTGTATGAGTTCCAATGTTACAACTTAAAGGTAAAAAATATATCTAAATACCTATTGTGTGAAATCAAGTTGCGGCCTTTTTTATGCAACGCTGCATCACTGGGAAATCATATGATAGGTACTACACTAAATCTACCTTAGAGTATAGACGACATTATATCGTGCATTTAAGGAAGAGCAAGCTAGTATATTGTTAACTCGTCAAGTTAAGTTTAAAGTTTTAAGTTACTTTTCTTTAATTTCAACATAAAAAAGGTGGGTAAGTGGATGTCGCTCTGCTGTACTGCAGTAGGCGACAAGTGGGTCTCTGTAATGGATGGTGTTAAATTTGAATTCAATGATATAAGAGGTAATCCTCAGTGGTCAGATGGGCCATCTAACCATATTATATATATTATATATAATCATTAATTACTTATCGAAATTGTATCTTTCTCTTGGCCAATAAATATTATTATTATTATTATTATTATATCATTGTATAAGTAAAACGATTCTGAGCGAAAACGGTCAGTCGGCCTATGATATTACCAAGTATATTTGATGATAATATTGTGAATAAAATAATTTATATATAACCTATTTACGTGGAACCTAGTTTTAAATTTTCAATCCTTAGCTATAAAAGTTGAACATTTTATAAATTTTCAACTACAAAATAATTATTAAATTTTAGATTTGATAAATTTTGTCAAAATTCGAACTTTAAATGCTTATAAAAAAAAATTGTGCGTATGTATTTTTATTATTTTTCAATTGCTATTGTAACAATATATCAAGAGCCTTGCATTAAATTTTCACGAATTTGTAAGCAACAAATTAAAATTTTATTGATATTTATAGAAAAAAAAACTAAAAAAATTGAAAACTGACAATGTCTGTAAACAGCTCAAAAAGAGTCAAATTATTTTCAAAATGTTATCGTTTATAGAAAATGCTAATATAAACATTCAGTGAAAATATTAAGTATCTACAGTCATTCGTTTTTTAATTACAACAAAATAAGAATATCGTTACATGAGAAATCGAGTGAATATCAAATGTTGTACAAATATGAATTTCAAACGCTCATAAAAATTTAATTTGACTTTCTTGTGGAAATTTATTTTTTGAAAAAGGTAGACAAATTTATGAGGAATCTTGTATTATATTTTCAAATCTTAGATTTAAAAAGAAAATTTTTTATGAATTTCTAACTCAAAATAATTTGCAAATTTTCGACATTTTCACGTAGTTTGTCAATATGAAAAAAATGTAAAAAAAAATGGTAACTGAAAAGGTCCGTAAACAGCTCAAAATAAGTCAAAATATTTGGAAAATTGTTATGGTGCATAAAAAATGCTAATATAAACATTTAGTCAAAATCCCATGTACCTACGGTCATTTGTTTTAGAGTTACACCAAAAACCATAATTGATTTTCTCAAAAACAGATTTTGCGTAAAAATTCCCGTTTTTCCTTAATTTTTCTTTTGTTTTTCACGTTTTGTGATTCACTTTCCTATCAGAAAAGTTACTGTTGAAGAAAATCCAACCATTTTTACTTTAGGCGACGACAGACACAAAAATAAAAAATAAAAAAACAACACACATCATTATAAAATCAATACATTATTCATTGCTTCGCTCAGAATCTAAAAGTTACATGTTAAATTAATACGAAAAAAATTTATTGTTTACAAATTATAATTTAAATTTATAATTGAGTAGGTCTATTATTGTAACTGTAATAAATTACGGATGTATTACATTTTGATTCAATGATAAAGGTCATAAAATTATTAACATTTCATCCTATGTTCGTATTTATTTTTTTATACCAATTATTTATAAAAGTTCTGAGAAATTTTGAAAGTACAAACTAGATCCAATTTTCTATCGCAAACTTTTTGTAGTTGATCTTCGGTGCAATTTTTTTACTATGGATAAATGTCTTCAGACACAAAAATAAAAACACACGTCATTGTAAAATGAATACATTCATTAAATTTAATTAATTTATTGTTTTCATTTATTTTATAGAAACAAAACTATAAGACCTATAATAAGAATTTACTTACATACTAAATTTAAAAAAAAAAACAATTTTATCATAATATAATGGCAAAACACTTAATTAGGTACCTAAGTCTAAGTGTTAGAAAAAAATATAATAAACGTGTTCCGTAATTTATACTTTACAGCTTTACATAAAGTCATATTGAATAAATAATAATACATTAACTACCTATGACCAAAATCGATATTAATTGTAAAAATAACATACCGAACATTAATTAATTGATGAATACCAATTTTATTTTTTACAATTTACTATCATGGATATAATCGAGTAACAAACACGCATAGTCTGTAATAAAACAAATGATATAATAATTTTTGAACCTATATTTATATATATATATATTATCAAATAATATTCTAATATTACTTATTGTGTAAAAATATTCGTATAAACTATAATGTACAAAGTACAAACATAGCAATGCAATTCTACTCTGAGGAAGTGCAATAACTCGAAAAAGATATTAGGAAAGTTCTTTAAGATATATTTTTTTTAATTTTCAAATAATTTTTTATAGATTATTATATTAAAAGAAATTCAAACTGTCAGTTGCTGGTTTTTTTTGTACTTTATCTGAGTATTGTGTTTATGTTTTTACCAATATTACACAATTTTTTGTAGAGTTACCCCTTTCTCCTTTACAAATAAACAACATTAAATTTACTAAATATTGCAATAACAATCTTAATCTGTATTGTAACTACAGCAGTACCTATTCATTAACAAAATTAAATCAAATTAAAATTTAAAAGTTATAAGGTAAGTAAAATTTTTTTTCCCATAAAAAGAATCTAATAATTATTATACTTCTCGTTTTCTCAACTACAGTCTACAAGAAACTTTAACCTCTTAAAGTTGTACGACTTTAACCTCTTACGCACGTACGACTTCGACAAATCGCATTTACACAGTCCGAGTAGAACTCGCTCGATTTTGGTTCTATAGAGTAAAAATACCTATTTTAAAATGAAATTTTAATTGGTACTTTGTAATAAATGTAAATTATTTTTTGTTGTTTTAATAAGTGGTTGAAATTGTCTTTCAATATAACCTCTTGCTAGTTGCTACCCATGTGTTTGTTGTCTCCGTCTTACAAACGCGTACGATATATCAAATTTTCGTTCACTATAGTTTCAATAGTGTTATTTTATTTTTGATAGTAGAGTGAATTTACATATTATCAAACTTTTAAGTAAGATCATTATCTGTGCTTAAGCGTCGGCTTTTATTCGATTTTTTAATTTTCTAGCGAAACGCTGAAGCACAGATAATGTTCTTACCCAAAATTTTGACAATAGATTAATTTACTCTAATATCATACTTATGTCTACTTTAGGTATATGACGAGGTACCTATACTCAACGTCAACACCTACTAAATACTGTAAAATTGTACATTAGAGTGATTACCTAGGTACCAGTGGCGTCCCTAGACCCTTTTATATGGGAGGGGGGTGAACTTCATACATTATATATATATATAAATACACCAATTACTAAGTGTTTTACCTGATTTATCTCGGGTATGTAATGTCATTAGGGCATCCGACATATAAGCATAGTTATACATACAAAAAACAAAGTATAATCAACAGATTAATATTATTTTTATTAAGAAAATATAGGTCATGGGGGGCGACTGCCCCCCCCCCCCCATTGAGGACGCCCCTTCTAGCCTACTTGCCCAGTTGTATTTTCATTTTCCCCAAATACTAAGAAAATTACCGTGAATTTTTTTACTTTTGGCCCCTCAAAGGAACAACTAGATTTACTCTCCTGCCAAAAAGATAACGAAGTGGTGACAGACATAAAAAACAAATTTAAATACACCTCATTGTAAAATAGAAGTCTACTTTGGTTTAAAAGCTACCTCTCTGAAAGACAACAGCATGAAATTCAACAATGTCCTAAGTGATAGCAAATTTATCAAGTATGTTGTTCCACAGGGCAGTGTTTTAAGTCCAATTTTGTTTATACCCTATATAAATTAAGTATGTGATTTAAAGATAGATGCCAGATGGTATACATTGGTACCTACCATGGTGACCTATATGCTGATGACACTTGTCTGTTATTCGCAAAGTAGACAGTAGACTCATCTTGGAATGAGGTACCTACATATAATAAAGCAACAAAAGGACACTTAACCCAGCTTATATAAGTATAAAAGAGAGAGGTTATCCATGCATTTTGAGAAATCTATGTTTATGAATTTCTCGATTAATAAATGTATGAATATCGATTCTCCTTTGGTAATTCATAACTGTAATGATCTTTTAATGTGTAATAATATTAACTGTAAACAAATACAACAAATAACGAATATCCGTTATTTAGGGATCATATTTGATGAAAATTTGAGATGTAACTTGCATATTTGCAGTCTAGTTAGTAAGCTACGTTCCACAATCCATCAATTTATAAAACTTAGAGATCTGTTACCGGTGAAAACGATGCATATGATTTATTTCGCCTTCTATCAATCCATTATTCAGTATGGGGATCGAGGTGTGAAAGATAATTATTTAAATCCATTACAATAGTGAATAAAAATAGCGTAGCAATAATAATTTTAGGTAAAAAATCCTTGGAAGGTTCAACGAAACTAAATTATAAACTTCTAGGTGTTCTTCCTAAAATTCATGACTTTTTAATATTAAAAAATGTATAAGGAACAATACCAATACAGTTGATTTTTTTAAGTATAGAGAACTATAAGAGTTTATAATTATTTACCTGAGATATACTAAAAAATCCTTTGAGCAATCTTTTGTAGATTATTTAGGTCCAACCTACTTTAACCAGTTGTCAACATTATCAAAATCAAAATATTCATTATGGCTTATTGAATGAAAAAAAAAATCGTATACCTATATTACGCTTTTTTCAGAATTAAATATTTCTTAGTGAAATCCGCATTTAACGATGTTTGTGATTCTTATATAATATTAAATCTGTAAAGTGTTTTATTTTTAAGTACCTATTTAATCATGTTCTTAGATTGTTCTTTGATATTTGTGTATAATTTTAATTTAATTTTTCTTATAATTTATGTACGATTACTTCATTACTCGTTAACGCTCTACTCCACCACAAGCCTAGGAGTAGATATTATATTCTTTATCTCTGTATATATTCACATTATGTATTTTTAACTTATAAAGAAATTTATAAAATAGAATAAAAAAAAATCAATAAATTTACCAAGAATCCTAACTAATAATTAAATAATAATATGTATTTTTTTGTTTTTTAGTCAAGTATACGGTGGAAATAGTCCTTTTTAAGGGTTTAATGCTTTAATATGAGAAAATAATTATAATAATTATTAATAATTCATTATAGGATTCGATTAATCTTTTTATTTTATATAAGCAGCTCTTCCATGGGTCATGGCCATAGTATGACATACTACTATAAGCAGTTTTTTTTTTATTCAATAAAAATGAACGAGGTTGTTCATAAGACCAATTAAAAAATATCGGAAATACACAGATACAATATTTTTTTATAAGCATTTAAAGTTAGAATTTTGTCAAAATTCGTCTAAATCGAGTAAAATTTGAAAATTATTTTGTTGGTTAAAATTCATAAAATGTTTGGATAGCCGGATAGGTACCATTACCATAAATTACTAGGTACCTACTTGAAAATGTAGATTTTTCCTTTTTATTATATTTCAAATCCATTTCATTTTTCACTCAGAATCATTATTTCAACAATGCTTCTTAACTTTGAAGACAGCAATCCAAGTTTTTTCTATATTATATAGAATTATATGTGTATAATACACGTATAATAATATTATATGACATTTTTGATAATATTTTTTTAAATGATTACCTATATATTATGTTTAAATAGATTCTACATACAACATAAAATCAATCACTACTAAAAGACAATCGATTAATGTAAATTATCTTTCAACAAAGATGGCATGTTGTATAGTTACTGTTATTACAAAAATGATGCCGTTGTTAATGAATTTGATGAACGACCTAAATAATTTCTTAATTATCACGATGAGATATCTGGAAGAATCTTCACTTAACAATACAAACTAAATGTACTTATGTACCTAAACAGTATATTTTATGTATAGAATAAGGCACCTAATAAACTAAAAATAAATATATAAATAGTAAACATACTTATGGTTTTAATTATTATGTGTAATATATATATATTATTAATACAGACAAGCCTTTTTTGGATTGTATCTATGTTTCAATTCACTATTTATTATTTTGAAGCACTAATGTATCCTACTTTCAATGATGGCAGAAACTCATATTGATTTGCCAAATATGCACATAGAACACTTACCTGTACGTTATGACAGAAACCACTTTACTATTAAAGGGTCGCACACAAAATGGATTAATTTAATAATCACTAAATAAAGTTTAAGAGACCTTAGCTTACTATATTGAGTACCTAATGACTATACTAGGTGATCCATTTAACATAAGACACTCATTAAGAATGTCAAAAACTATTGACGTCTTTGAAAATATTTATTACACGATTCCCAACATAATTTTGTACAAAACACATTTTCTATTCATTATTTCAAAGCAGAGCATTCATCAGACAAGGTACTTTGATGTATAAAAATCAAATTTTTAAGTCATTAGTGATTTAAAAGTTTAACTCTGATATTTGCATCTCTCAATCAAAAATCAAATACAATTTAAATGTTTATTTCTAAAATTATTAATATATGGAATATGGCATAATATAATATTTTTATACATAGCACACTTTATATTCTACTAATAAATTGAAAAATAATAATTTATAATTGAATATACATATTTCCGACAAATTATGTAATTATCCATTTCCTTAATTATAACCTCTTAATTTACTTCATAATACCTTGCTTTAGGTGAATTTGTTTAATAATTAGATAAATATAGGAAGAATTTAAAAAAAATACACTAAATTGTATTAATTATTTTAATATGATCGTTTAAATTACACGAAAAGGAAACATTGATGTCAAACAATTTTCTTAAAAATCAGAATTATGCTTTTTTTGGATGCAGCTTTCTTCTTTCTGAATTCAGCAAACTTGGTCCTCAGAGCTGTCCTCTTTTCGCTTCTCTCGTTAGCCCTGGCAAATTGATCTGCAGTGGACAAATTTCCTTTTAAAGCATGTTTCTGGTTCCTTAAAAACTTTTGACAAACCTGTAAAAATATTTATGTTAGAGGAAATAATATAATTATTAACATTTAACGATGTTAAGAATATTTTAATTTGAAACTTACACCACGACGTGATTCATGTCTGTATTTCTTTGGCCTATAAATACCATTACGATGGTCCTTACGATCTGTATAAAAAAAAGTTAATAGGTAAATAATTGTTATAAGCATTTAAAATTAAAATCTTACTTTGGTTGTGATTGGTATGATTCTTTGACTTTGCCATTTTTCAAGTTTAAATGAATATAATTTCTGAAAGAAAATAATCATTTATAGTTTTATTCTGTATATAAGTTGAATATACAGTGGCGCACTTGGGGGGTCTACGGGGATTAAACCTCCCTGACTAAGATTTAGCTTCGCCAAAAATATTTCATATTGATTTAGATATAAGTCGTCTTAGGGGTATTTTAAATTAATAATTTTATTAGATGGGCTGTAGCACCACTGAATTTTTACCCTAGTTGTGCTTATGTGAATAGGTATTACTATTTACTGTTGTTATTCCATAATAATTTACAATATTTAATTTATATTATATAACTTATAGTGACATTTACATATTTTATAGAGCTAAAGAGGTCCAGATAATTCATTCAGATATAAAAAAAAATAGAGCTATTTAGTAATATTGAGACTATTTTTTTTTTTTACCTACCTACCAAATAACTTTTTTTACACATTAAATACCTACTCTAACTGAACATGGTAACCACTGTGGTCCACATAATTTATTGGACAAAGTAGTTTTACTATGGAAAATTAAATATAAATATTTGTTTACAATATTTTTATACCAAGTATTAATGTAAATACAACTGAAACTAAGTTTTATTTTTAATTCATAAAAGATATTTTATCTAATAAGTGCCTATATATTTTTAATCAGATATCAGATTAATTCAGTGTTGAAAAAGTTACTTAAAAAACATTTTAAATGAAATTACTTAACTTTTCATTCTAAATAGTTACTGTTACCTTCACATTACAATAAACAAAAAACAGTTCACATGTGATGTATTTCTCTAGTATTTGTTGTCATTTGACAAGCTACGTTTGTAGAAATATACATAAGTTAGGTAGATACAATTAAAAAAATAATAAACATTTAACAAGTGTAAACATATAATATACAACAGTTATTAATTTAGAATTTATCAAACTTTTTGGCATATTTCGTCTTTAGTTGACACATTTTTTTTCTATTTTAATAAATTGTGTGTAGGTAGTTAGGTATAGTGAAAATGATGATGAAGTCAAAGTTTGACGGTCAGAGTAGTTTCAATAGAAATGTCCTATACATAAATTTTCAGTATACTCAATAAGTAGGTATACAAATTATAGACATTTAATAATTTTAGTATAATGATTATTTTTTAATTTACAATACTTGAAACAGTAACATGTTATCTTATAGAAATTAGGTATCTTATCGTATAATTTGCATTAGGTATATTTTCGTTACATGGAAAACATTCTAAAGAAATTACCTTACGCGATACAAATTAAGTACCGTGTTACTTTCGTTACATTACTACCAAACACTGTTAGTATTGTTCATTATAACTCCATCAAGACTGTACTTGTTTTTGTAAACTACAATTTAATTATTTTTCATTCTTATTTAAATCCATAAATTACAATCACAGCAAAATATATTCAACATTAAATTTTGGACTTACATAAAGTTGAGCAAGTAGGTACCAAGTAATAACTTATTTTGTAAAAAAGTATAAGGTACAGTTTGGTTTCTTGGTTTTCAAATGCAAACATTTTTAATGTGATGTTTACGTATTCTTTAGATAAATTTTTATTACTTTTTTCTAGATGCAATGATGTTGAACTAAGTGTGTACAAAATGAGTTAAGGGTCTATAAGGAATAATTCAATTTAAAAAAAATGTATATATTTTAAACAATAGATAATTGTATTTAGTCTGGACTAAAATTAAAACATCTTCGTTTTTAAATTAATTTAGGCTTAATTTTAAAAGATAGGTTCCTAACCTAATATCTGGACCATGTGACACGAGTAATTTGGAATGCGAAAGTAATACATTAATGCTGATTAGTTTCTGGATAATATTGATATATTTTATGTACAAACAAATACTATGCAACTTAATAAAACAACAGTATACTTAATATAATCAAAAAAAAAAATATTTTTAAATTTACCTTAAACGCGAAGAACACACAGTGTACACGACGACGTCGAAAACTAGAGAATGTATATGGTATATGGTACAATCACTTTATCCACTGTCACTCGTGTTTGCCGTTCCGTGATCGAACCTAAACAAAACACGACGCCATTTATATGAACAATTTGATAAGAGTTCCTACAAATTGTAGATAATAATATGTCAAAGAGGATAGACACAATTTTTACTACCTAACTTGAAAATATAAAACTTTTAAAATAATTTTAATACATATAATCCTTCTAAAACTATTGTTGAAATTGAAAACAATTAGAAAGTATAATCGTTATGCAAGTAAAAAAACATGTACACATTTTGGATGTAAAATTCAAAACCCAATTTTGAATTTCACACCATAGCCATTGCAACACTGTAATAAAACGTCATTTACTCATTTATTTTCTGATAAAAATTTTAGAAAAAAATCAATTTTATTTGTGTTTTGTTATTACGTCCGATTATTATTTGTGTCGACAGTTATAAATTATTATTTTTTTGCGGGCGCACACGGAGAACAGTGATCCAACGAGTTGGTTGTATTGCCGTCATTATTTTATTATATTCCAACCAATTGGTATAACATCGTTTTAAGTTTATTGAAGCAGTTATACCAAATCGTTCAGGATGGCTACATTGCCTTCCCCAAATGAAGTGAGAGAAATAATTAATAATAAATTGAATTAGAATAGTCTGTTTGAAAATGAAAAAATAGCTGTTTACCTAATCAATTTTAAAACTAGAATATTTTGTTTTGAATTAAATTTTATTGTGATTTTATAATGTGTTGTGTTATTAAATGGGGTGAATTGTTTACTACTTACTTGACTCCACCCTAAAATCAATTTATTAATAATATGTATTTTAATTTTATATCTTATGATTGTCAAACATCAAGGTTATATTTTGAACCATTTTTATTAATGTTCAATGTTAAATATATTTTATGCTTAATTGTAGGTAGCTGGAAGTCACTTCCCAATTTATGAAGCACTTTATAATATGGTGAGTAACTACTTTAATTTAAAATAAATTTTTTTTATAATTTATAATTTAAAATATAAAGAATTAAGCCTTGAGCGCAACAACTTTTAAATTCCATTTTATAAAACTGCTGGACGAGCATAAAACTTTTTGAAATCCGTTGATATATTATTAAATATGTAATAATGTATATTATTACAAAATAGTAGTAACATTTTTTATTTACATTTACCTATATAATTTAAAAATATTTTTACAATTTATTGTCCTGAAAAGTTTTGAACAAAGAATTATCTGGTTGTTGCTTCTAGCCCTTCATATTTATGTCTCATACATTTTTGAAAAAATCAAAGCATGTGTTATTCTGTAGGACTTAATGTACCTATTTTTAATTTTTAAACCTTTTTTTCCTAAATAAATTAAAATAATAGAAGAGAATACAATATACAATTGTTTTTTAAATTGTTTACTCATATAATTATAATACTAGAACAAACTTCCAAAGCTTAGCATTTTAAAATAAATTCAACTTTTTATTCTATGTTTAAGTAGCTTAAGTATAATCCATTCTTGTGACTGTAATCTTCAGATATTTATTCAAAATGAGTATTTAATAGTATTCTCCTTCCCAATTATCTATTTTTAATATTATTTATATGTTATATATTAGCATTATTTTTTGTTGTAATGTAGATATTGATATTTGACTTAGTTGTATTTCATAGTTATCTGCATATTAGATGATTCTAATTATATTTTTTGTTTTTAGGTGGATCCTACAAATAAAGGAAATATTGGAGCAATGGATGCAGCAAATTTTCTTAAAAAGTCTGGTATATCACAAATCATACTTAGTCAAGTGAGTTCATTGTTTTTATGTTTATTAGTTAGTATACATTTTTAAGAAAGAAAAGTACATAAGTACTTACTACTTATGTACTTTTCTTATTAGAATAAAGTAAAAAAAAAATACAACACAATTTTTTTGCCTGTTTTGAAGATTTGGGATTTATCAGACCCAACTGCCAAAGGTTTCCTAACTAAACAAGGATTTTTTGTGGCACTTAAACTGATAGCATTAGCACAAGCTGGACGAGAAATATCAATGATGAACATTACTCAACAAACAATACCACCTAACATGGTATAAATCAAATTATTGACTGGCTGTATGAAAATAATTTTAGATTTTCAATTATTTATATTATAGGGCGAAGCATCAAAACATATAGCAAGTAAAATCCTAACAGCAGGTTTAGTTACTACTGTTACTAATATGAATGACTGGTCAATGAAACCTTCAGAAAGAATGAACTATGATAAAATGTTTGAATCATTGAGGCCAGTAAATGGAACAGTTGCTGGAGATAAAGTAAATAGCATAACATAATAAATTACATGTAAATTTTTATTATTATCTCTTTTTAGGTTAAGGGATTGCTAATAGATTCCAAACTATCAGTAGACACTTTGGGAAAAATTTGGGACTTGGCTGATATGGATAAAGATGGAAAGTTAGATCAACATGAATTTGCTGTTGTATGTATATTAAAGTATTCACTATTAATCTAGCTTTTCTGAATGAAAACAAAATGTATTTTTAGGCAATGCATTTAGTTTATAAAGCATTAGAAAAATATGCTATTCCTAGCGTTTTACCTACTGAGTTATTACCTCCAGCAAAAAGAAAAGGTTCCACTATGGCTAACTCACCTGTACCTGTTTTACCAGTGCTTACTTCTGGCGCTACTTCAAATCTAGTCAAACAACCACCAAAAGTAAGTTTTTCGATTAACCTAACAAGTAAAAACCAATAAATTTCATAACTATTTGGCTAAAATATATTATTTTACTTAGGTATACAATTTCTTTACATAGAAATTAAAAATATTTGTATATTGTATATCATATAATTTTGAATTGTGAAGACTTAGTTTGGTATCAACAAGAAGGTACTGATCAATATTCATAAATTTCAAGAATTAACATTAAGTTTAGAGAAACATATGTTTGAAATACAAATTTAAAAAGTATCTAAAATTGTTAAAAGCAATTCTCCCGTTAATTTTTTATACTTATATTATGATGCTATTTTTTTTTTTATACATTTTTAATAAAATATGGTATGTTTCATTTTTGTCTATTATATTATAATTATATATTTTAATAAGAAAAAAAATGAACTAAATAATATATTGTCTGACAAAGGGTAAAAGTGAACTATTTTAGTTGCAACCGACAAATGCCACACAAGATATGGGCAATTACACCCTTAAGTCTGAAATTACCTTTCCACACGAACCATGCATACTACTTTTTTGGTCACACCTCTATAACCACCGCTATCAAAATTTTGGAAATAATGAACTATATGTGAATTGACTACTAATGGTTAGAATTCTAGGGTCAATAACTTTTTTTTAATAATGCTTTGTGAAACTAACTTAAGGTAAAATAGTGGTAGGTATTTTCTTTAAATTATGTCACATTATATTATGAGCTTGAAATTATAAATTACTAATTAGTAATAAAAGATGAGAAAAAATATATATAATATATAAAATGCAATTTAGTCATATTATATTATGGACTACATAATATAGTAATTGATATATAATTAAGCTGTTAATACAGATTTTGTTATTACTTATTAATTAAATATTCTACCTTGTATTATCAATTCTTGTACTCTTAAACATTGTTTTAAAATTTAAATTTATTATCTAAGTTTTATATAATCAATGGATTTTAAAATTACGTTTAAACCAATGTTTAGAGACCAATTACTCCATCTATTGGTTTAGTGCCATTACCAGCTACATGGGTAGTTACTGTAGAAGAAAAAGCCCGTTATGATTCAATGTTTTTGGAATCTGATGTTGATATGGATGGTTTTGTATCTGGACCAGAAATCAAAGATAGGTTTCTTAAAACTGGTATTCATCAATCTATATTAGCACATATATGGTAATTTTTAGAATTTAAGTCATAATATTCTAGATTTTAGTTTTATTAATTATGAATATTCTAGGAGTCTTTGTGATATTAATCAACACGGAAAGTTGGATATGGATCAGTTTAGTCTTGCTATGTGGCTAGTAGAACGTAAACTCAAAGGGATTGATCCACCAAATACACTTTCTCCTGAAATGGTACCTCCAAGCAACAGGACTATTACTCCATCAAATGCTGTTCAAGTAAGAATATTAATAATTATTAATTTCTTTAAAAAAAACATGTTAAATACATTTTATTAAAACTTGGAATATGCTGCTTCTCTATCAATAAACATTTTAAATCCAACCCATACAAAAATCCCTATGACAACAAAAACCGCATAAATATATATATCTTTTTGATTTGAAATATTTAGTTCTTTAATTAATTTTATCTCCACTATTCCAGCTAAGTCATCAACTTGCCAACATCTAAAAATTGAAAGGTTTTATAGTTCATAATATTAATGTTTACCAATATCGGTACTTGTTTGTTACCGCTCAGCCACCGAGTTATGTATGATTTATCAACCCGTCACCTGTTTGGTGACTACATCACCAGTCTTTACCTAATCTATATTCCAAAATGCTTATATTTATCTGTATATTTAAGATATCTTACGTTTAGGTTAGTCTAGTAGGTTATCTAGTTATGGAAAAAGGATTAATACTATACTCAGTTTCAAAAGAGAATATAACAGTTCTGCGCTCATTTTTCTTCTTCCAATGGTCATTATGCCGTTATATGGGAGATGCGTGCTTGTCGTTTTATCGTAGGCATATAATTTAAAGTGGGTACCTATCTTACAAACATTTGCTTATTATAAAATATTGTCAAAACTTAATTTTATAATTTATTTCCCTCAATATTTAATAATGGCATTCAATTTTTACTAGAAAAATATATTGTTAAAACAAATATAATGTGTGACATTTAAGGATATTTATAAAACTCTTATTTTTTTTACATGTAATTATTTTGGGGATATTAATAAAATTATCAAATATGTTATTATTAATTTTAAACAATTGATTACTATCATTTAAATTTATTTCAAAGTATTGTATCGTATAAACATTTTTATAGTACAGCGGACACTCGACCCGGTGATTTAACGGCAATAACAAACAACCGCAATATTTATATTTACGTAAATATTTTTTCATCTTCTTCAGTAGTATTTTTAATTGTTAGTCTATTTAATATATCAATTGTTATTCGTTCATTGGATAATAAAATAATCTGGTTATTTACCCTCCATTCATATGGGGCATCTAAATTTAAATTCCTATTTATATATTGAAAGTAAACTAATTAATACTGTTGTATTTTAAATATAATCAATAAACTAATTTGATTCCTAACCCAGGACATGTTATAGTTAGTTGTTCATTTAAAAATGTAATTATCACTGAACACTCTACTTTTGGTGGCAGTTCAGGTATTATTTGTAATGGTGAATATATACCAGCAGAATTATTTACTTTTTCTTTTACATTCCCCTGCATATCTTTTATCTCAAATACATCATTGTTATTACATTTTACCTTGAATAAATAAACTAATACAAATTAAAAATGCTTTGTATATCACATGATTATGTTACTTGACAATGTTCAATCATTACTCTTATTGCTTTATTCATTATTGTAATACCATAATAACCGTATAAATTTAATAGACTACTTTCACATGGTAAACCAGTATCAAAAGCAGCCATTAATCTTTGTAAAACGTATATTTTATTTATGTTCTTT